>NW_028282772.1:0-25863 GCF_059751285.1 Brachycentrus maculatus
AAACATCCTTTGACTGCCAAATAAATAATAAATAAATAAAAATAATAAAACAATACTTTTGTAAAGCGATATCTTGACACTGCTTATTACAAAAGCGTTTAATGTAAGATGGAAGATAGATCTGGTTAAATCAAAGGACCTACAGTAAATTCTCTAATAAAAATAACTTGTTTCCACAAATAAACGAGTAGAGAGAAGTGGAGGCCGATGCAGGCGACAATACTATAAATAAAGTTGTTCAAGTCCAGAAGTCCAATGAATGAAATTCTCGGAACATATAAAAACTCACGCGCGTTGAGTAGCAAGCCGAACAGGTTTGCGAGTAATAACTGCCAAGAATTACACCATTTTAGGGAGTTCGCAAATCAGGCAGTGCAATAAGGCCACCAGGCAAAAGACAAATCTCGACTCAATGAGGAAAAGTTGACTGCAGGAAAATTAGCTATGGTAGAAAATTCTAGAAACGTTCTAATTTATTTTTACTTTCAGTATTTTATTTACTATCGTAGATTCGAGAACGTGTTTTCTGATGTATTTTTATTGGTTTATAATGGTCAGATTCAGATAATTGAATTTAATGTACTGTAGAAAAACGGAATTTGAATTAATTGTTTATATATCGTATTCTTCTTACTAGCACAATCCAAACTTATCGTCTTTGTAGACTGTTGAAGTCAGCTTTCCTCGCCCTCAAGTTGTAGGTCCTTCAAGCATGAACAACGTCACCAAGGCCATTCTTTCGAATCATGTTATTTTTCTGTAAAGATTCCCGAGTTCGATTCCCACAGGGTGTCAAAATAAACATACGTGATTTTTCACACTAATACTTATTTAATATTACCCTGGACTGGTACCTCAAAAGCAGGACTGATCACCTTGCCTTCATGCAATTAACAATAAATATAACACAGCGGCGATTTGGTGCAGTGCTCTGTGCACCAATGGGTACGTATAAGAGTAAGAAGAAGAAGGAATACAATATATCAGTTTATTTTCGACTAATAAGAATATTCATGATTTTTTTACACATGAAATATTATCTGCTTTTTAAGGATGATGAAATTATTGTATGAATAAATTAAAAAAGTGAAAGCTTTACATAATAACGTCTGGAAGATCGCATTTGTGCCGCGTTTGCTCTCCGTTTATCTCACAAATGGACCAAAAATAATAACCATCTGCGTTTCAAATTTCAAAAATGCGAAGTAAAGTAGCGGCTTATTAAAAACCGAGTGAGGAGTGGAAGGAGCAGACGATAATAACACTATAGACTCCAGACCGGCGTACAATCGCGACGGTTCAGTGACCCCCACTTGCGCGAGCGAGCAGTTTGCCAAACGCATCGCGGGCAAATGCACGCCGCTGTTTATAAAAGTGGTCGTGTAACGAAATTTTCAGCACTTGTCGCACTACTGCCCGACGAGGAAAGGACTCGCCATGGAGGAATGGAAGCTCTTGACTCGACAAAGGCCACACGCATTTTAATCGGTACGAAGTACCATTTATAATTTTAATACCATTTCTTTACGGAAACTATTGTTACGATAAATATTTGAATTACATACGTGGAGGTCCTCACCAAAAAGTTACATTTCCAGTACTGCACAAATTATTTTCATGCGGGGCCTAGCGAACTCGCATTTTACCATTTGGATGTGTTACATCATATTCAGTAACATAATGATAACATGTTACTTTTTACGTTATTAAAAAAAAAACAATTGCGGAGATCCTAACCAAAAAGTTACATTTCCAATATTGCACAAAAAATCCTTTAAATGCAAATCAGTTCTGTTTACCGTATTCTATCGAAATCTGAATTAAATTTGCGACAAAATGTGACCAGTCCTGTGTTAAACCAATATGAAATCATTAAATCGCACCAAAACGTAACAATTTTATAAGCCAGAATTCCTGATTATTTAAAATCATTTATAATGAAAATGTTTTGGTGAGGACCTCCACATATGCGAGTATATAAAACCAGATCTTTTTTTGCGCACAAAAAAAACGTACACACAAAATGACAAACTATGTAGCTCTTTTATTCAAGAAAAGTTAAGCAAATATAAATTTTGTAACTGGAAAATGTGTAAAAATTAATCGGTTATTGCTTATCTGAAAATTGTTAAAATAAATATTAACATTCAGAATACAGTATCTACTCAATGAATTAGGGCCACGCAGAATTTCGCGCAATTTCTGAATTCAAACAGGAATAACTCAGAGAAAACCTTGAATAAAACAACACTGAATTTTATTTACACATGAACACTTTATTACGCTTAAATTATGCATATATTTTCATATAAATATAGTTAGTATTTAGTATTTCCACCTTTGGCAGAAATAACTGCCTCAATTCTTTTGGCATACTTAAAATGCAC
Source organism: Brachycentrus maculatus (assembly GCF_059751285.1). Classification (NCBI taxonomy): domain Eukaryota; kingdom Metazoa; phylum Arthropoda; class Insecta; order Trichoptera; family Brachycentridae; genus Brachycentrus; species Brachycentrus maculatus. Next base: position 2,388 of record NW_028282772.1, read on the forward strand.
TGTTTTATCATGTTTTTTATTTCTTCGTCTTCTGACCAAATTTTTAAATATTTTTTTTTAGACAGTCTACTGTCGGATTTGGAAATGAGTATACCTTATTTTTTAACATGCTCCATACGTTTTCTATAGGATTGAGGTCCGGAGAATTTCCAGGCCAGGGGAGCAAAGGCAGATTTTTGCTAGACAAAATTTTTATTATTGATTTAGCCCGGTGGCAAGGTGCCCCATCCTGCATGAAGGTGTATGGACCTTCTGTTGGGTCGAGGGTATGGTAGAAGGGCAATAAAATTCGTTCGAGGACCTGCTTATAGGAATTTTGGTTCGTTGTTCCTTCCACGAAAAACAACGGCCCAGGTAAATTGTTAATAATACATGACCATATCATTGTTGCAGGGGGGTGTTTGATAACTTTTACCACACAGGCCTCATTGTAACGTTCCATTGGTGTTCTCCTGACGAATTGACGGCTCTCTGTCACGGCTTCTAACCGGCACTCATCACTTAAGATGACCTGAAAAATAATGAAAATTTAAGTTTAATTCAAATATATAAGTTTATTTACTAAAATGATATGTTGAAAATTCAATTTAAATAAATACCTTTTTCCAATCATCTACCGAGTAATTTCGATGTAGCCTGGCCCATTTTAATTGATCCGCTTTCATTCGTGGTGTCAATTTTGGTACTTTTACAGGGCGCCTGCATTTCAGATTTACTTCGTAAAGACGTCGCCTCAGTGTTGATACCGATATATTTATATCCTCTTCTTCCAATTTTATTTTTAATGTTTTTGCTGATGCACTACGGTTTTCTAAGGCACTTTGAACGATTTTTCGATCAGTCCTCGGTGTTGTTTTTCTAATCCTACGACAGTTCTTCCGCCGATTGCTGGTGGCGGGTGACTGATTATTTATTGATTTTGAAATTCTGTCCACTGTTTGACGAGAAACGATTTCTTTTTTTGAAATTTCTCTATTAGATAGTATTCCTTATTTCAGTAGCACTATAACACTAGACTTTTTTTTCTTAGAAATGTCTCTACTTTTTCCCATTTTGTCCTTTTAAAAAAAAACACTTGTGTTTACAAAAAAAAAATATACTTTATGAACTAAAATTAAAAATTAAGTTTTTTTCACAAGACACGATAACTATATAACCTCTCTGAACAAAACAATAACCAGAACTCAAGAAACTTCACTAATAAATGAGATAGGACTATTTTTTGAACTTTCAGCTATCTGTCTACCTGTGCTAATTAGGGACCTTTCTCAGAAAAAGGGTTTGAAATTTTGTAAAGGCTTAAATAATCCAGGTATATTTTACATATTATTGAAGGTAATATACATGATATTAGATGTCAATAGAAAACTTAAAGAATTTATGTAAAATAAATATAATAATCCAAAAGATTTCAGAGTATTCAAAAAAATAATGGGTGGCCCTAATTCATTGAGTAGATACTGTATGTTTTCTTTATATTTATTTAACATTTTGTGTCCCTTAGAGACAAAAGTTCACGCATTCGTGAAAGCCTGGGTGTAACAGACAGCAATAGTAAGGTAGAGGAAAGGCAATTAAAATTGTATGGGCACTTTGTGTAGGATGCAAAGAACCTGATCATATTGTGAAGACCTGCTAAATATACTTTAATTTTTGTTAAATAGTCGTCTGAATAACAGTGAGGTTTCGGCACATACGTGTGTATTATCAGAAATTAAACAAAAAACAGGTAAGATACATATTATTTTTTTAGTACCTACCTGCACTTAACTATAATCTCTATGTAGTACAGTTTTACTTTTCAGGCAATTACAGTAAATAAACGAAGGCGTATACTGGATCAAAAAAGATCATAACATAGTGACCTATTTTTAATATCGATTAAACGGAGGTAAAAGCAGGTATATGTATATTGGAGAATCGTCTAGAATGGACAATAGACATTCAATTAATAAAGATGAAATTTAAGGATTTCCTTGGACAGTTATCAAATTATGATTGTAATTAAAGGACTTTTAAAGAGGTTCGTCGTTTTCAGGAAGGAGGGGGTGGGGAAGCAATTCATATAATTGCTCGATGTCACGTATTCCATTTTATTTCCGCGATAACTGGAGAAGACGTTTTGAGTGAAAAAGGTGTATTCCCTACAGATCTACTGTAGGAATTCATTTCCAGGTTGAGGAAGGAAAATTCTGCGAGATTCCGCTGCGCGGATAAAAAGGAATTCGGAAAAAAGTATTTTAATAAAAAGGCATTCGGAAATTCCTTACAAACATTTTCCTTTGAACTAACTAATCATCACATCGTTTCCTCGCTATGGTAAGCAGAGATAATATAACGCGACACATTTCTTAGTTTGAGAAAAATCTTCTGCCGACAGCTGACCTGACCGCTTTCAAGTATTTGATCATGTTAAGTTTTCCTTGGTATTCTTCTGTTTTTTTTCCAACTACATAAATTTGTTTTAATGTTCTTATTTGACGTATTCGTTCCACATGTCAAAATTTTAAAACAGTATTTTCATAATTACGTTCGTCGTATTGAACAAATAATACAGGTAGAAATAAAGAGAATTCAAAGGATAAATAGGGATAAATGAAAATGATAAATTGACGACGTCGAAAAGTACTGTTGAAAAGTACATCAAACCACATTCGAACAACTTTTCATGATCTTTAAGTTCGCAAAAACTTTATCAATTTAATACGTTGGCTCACGTAATGGTATGGTTGTAACTTGTGGTTGTAATGGTAAAATAAAGAACAAATGAAATAAAAAGGTATGGTTTCAATATTTAGACGTCTAAGTGTTCTTCTCGTTAAGTCGTCAGTACATTTTGATGGGAAAATCATCGTCATCTCTTTATACACAAAATGACAAAGAAAATAATAATAGAGCAGTCGATACGACCGTTTAGTGGTTCTATCCCAACTTTTAATAAGAGCCAATATTGTCTACAATTCCCAATAATTTCGATACATACACAGTACTGTATGCATGTATTGGAAATATGTTAAAATGCAGTGAATATCTAGACTTGCTTATTGCACTTGCAACGGAAATTAAGTAAATTTTATGATAAAATAGTACAGTGCCAGCTCGCTTTACATATATGAATAATCATATCGCACAATTCGCGATCACGTTAACGCAGCTTTAATAGTACGAGGTATATAAATGAAAGAAACGGAATAACAATGAGACAAATTGTCTACGTTTAAATCGGGACAAGAATGCACCAATTTATGAGGTAGATGTCATATAATATAGTATAAAAGTACACTGTTCTGCCAATGGCCGGGTATGGGCGCACGGTACCGCATAATTTATAGGTCACACAGTCTTTTCTTGTTACGGCACTCTTATTACAGTATTCATGAGGTGACACGACGCCGACCCGAGGAGATGGCGGCGGTCAATAAATCCGCACACATAAACCAGCGACCGTGGGTCAAAAAGTGGATCTAATTTGCCAATTAGCGAAGGCGGATATGGCTGCGAATAAATCAATAAACGTATTTTTTATCTTTTGAATATTGAAAGCATTAACTTTGTGGATCATATTGATATATTATTTCGAGAAATAAAAATACTTTGTGTTTTGATCCACTCACATTTTTATTAACCAGCTAGTTTCGGCAACAACCTGTTGCCCTCTTCAGGGTTTAATTTATAAATTAAACTCTGAAGAGGGCAACAGGTTGTTGCCGAAACTAGTTGGTTAATAAAAATGTGAGTGGATCAAAACACAAAGTAGTTTTATTTCACGAAATAATATGCATTTTTTATCATTTAAATTAAAAATGTATTCAATTCAATTCAAACCCTTATCCGCACCCCAATGGTGCATAGGGCACTGCATTATATAAACAAAGTGTTATTTAGAGTTAGATTGGTTAAGAACATTATCTTATGGGTGCATACGTATTTTTACGTGTACTTACTAAGCCCATGACGACACAGTACTTTTTCAAATGCATTTAAAAACAAATGAAAAAATGGTACCTACTTGAAAAGTAACCGCCTGCTCCAAGGAACCAATATGGAAAATCGGTAGGAATCAATAATGAATAGGCTACAAAAATACCGTTTTATTAATCACAAGAGTATCGATTTTTTAAATGATTATTTTTTTGTATAAGGGTTATCGAAGAGTCTCGAAATATTATATGATATTATCTCTTTATTAAGGACGAACGTAAAAGCTTTCAAGGATATATTGAAAAGGGACTTAAAACGATAGAACTGCTGATCTATATTAAATCTTTTACGAGTGGATACGCGCATACTGAACGGAGATTAGAAGCACAAAGGGATTATATTCCGGATGGAGGATTAAGCCGAATTTTTTGCTAAATACATATTACGATAATTCCACATCTTGAAAATGAACCACCATAATATGACGGAAATTGTGGAAACGTAGGTTCTATACAAAGATCACTTACACAGTCTTATATTCACTCTCCCCTTGTGAGTTTTTGATCTAGTTAGTATTAAAAATTGAAATAAAAAACGAGGGTATGATCAAGTTTTTCAAATATTATATTTAAAATTGGTCAGAAATGAAATTAATCATTTGTGAAGAAGATCTATGAATGTGGAAGAGACGAATATTGTTTGCATAGACAGATTGGTATGACGTTATATTCTACTCTTGCGGGAAAGCGGTTTGATGGTTAAACAGTTAGTTACATAGATTAGCATTTTAGGTTGAAGATTAAATTATTAGTATCCGTCACCATCCCATGAATACGTTTTAGCAAATGCCTAGCCCGTTTTAATTAAAGTGTGTGAGAAAAATTGAAAGCAAGTAAGAAAATAATAAGGATCATATAATATAATGAAACAATGTTTCATCAGTATTATAATTCAATCTAAAAAAAAAATAAAAAAGGTTTATATTTGACGTAAGGTAGTAAAGTAATTTAAAGAGTTGGGGGTGAGAGTGGACGAGTAAAAGCTCCAATAAAAGTTTATTTTTCACCGAGAAAATTTAAAATTGACCTCTAGAAAGCTCTAGCGATGGACGAAATATAAACCGAATTAAGGGTTGTTAATTAAGCGGAGCGAATTCTCAACAACAACAAAAAAAAAACCTGTTGAAGTTTTCAAAACAATTTTGTAGTTTCAGAAACTTAGAAAATTTGTGTTAAAATAATTACTAACTAATCTATGTAGAAGGGGATTACATGAAACAGTATTATGAAGATAAAAAATACATCTTCAATTAATAAAACAGGCCCGATCTTGGTTGTAAATTAAAATAATTTAAAGGGTTGAGAACTTTAAGTTGCACATAAATGAAGAAATAATATTGTTGATCTCACCACGAAGATGTAAAATAAGAAAATTTAACTACGAGAAAACCTACCAATCTTATGATGCTGGTATCGACGACACCCGATCACTAGTGATATCAAATAAAAGGGGAGAAAACCTATAAAGTCGTTGTTTCACGATACAAAATGCAGGTCCACAAAGAAATATCATTTCAAAATGCGTCACCATTATTATCTATGTTTCCTTTTACAATAAGTACCGTTCTTAAACCTCCCCCCTCTATTTATTACCCTGTATTATTATGTATGTATTATTAGTAGTATGTATTATTATCAACCTCTGTATATACCTAAATAGTTTTAGCTCGTTAGTTTTACATTTCACCTGTAGATGAAAAAATTGTTAGTTTTCAAAACTAGCCGTGTGTAATGACATAAAACTCATTAAGTGGTATTATACAAGTGTTCAATTTTAAAAAATCAACATGTCATTCCACAAAAATAATGCCAAATCCCTAAATAATAAGATACATCAGTACAAAACTTAAATCTAATATAATATAAGGATTTAATTAAAATTTAAAAAAATAAAGATTTCAGCTTATGTATATCCCAGAAAGTTATTTGTAAGTCATCGATAAATTCAAACGCTTAATTAAAATGGCGCTATAAAAGCGACGAATTTCATTCAATTAATTAACAAAGAAACCCAAATTCAGCGTCTCATTTACACAAGAGACACGTTAATTGAAACATTTCATACAGAATTGTAATTAATTTGGGGTATTTTTAATTCAATATAATACTTGTCCGATGGTTTCGCTTCAAGTGTAATTGTAGAATAAGAGGGTTAGTTTGGATTTGGGTAAAAGATTCAACATAAATTGCTGTTGAGTACAAAAACTGGATTGTAATTTGAACTTCTTACGAAAAAAAAGATTAGGTTGATTGTCACCCCCTGTTTTTGACATTGATCCAGTTATAACCTAGTAAATTTCTATCACTAGATATCCCATACGATTAAAATCAATATTAACGCACTCTATGCGTTATGCTGGACGAAATTTCCAATGATAACATAATAGCAATTTGGATTAACGATATAATTTGTGTACTTTCTCTTTACTTTGTTGCTTTGTGAAATGTCACTTTGACAATTGGGTTTTGTTTTAATTGGAAATGATTAATATTGGCTGACCTTTTTTCGAACCCTGACCAATATTAGATTTCAAAGATAATCTTTTAACTCTCAGGAAAAAACACACGATCCCTTTTTTTACTGTTTTTCGTTATATTATAAACAATCGTTGAAAAACAAGTCATCTATTCTGCCAATCAATGTTCGTCGTTAAATTAATTAAATTTTATTAACTTCTTTATTAAATGGCGTATAACAAGACACTTTACAGACTCGAGTGTAAATACATGAATGTGTTATATTAATACAGCGGCGTAATATGATGTAACTTGCTACCTCATCATATTTAATGATACATTTCGACTCCGGGATAAATATTTCACGGAAAATCCCGAGGGTGTATGAATATATAATGATACAACAATAAATCCACATGTGATCTTTTGCGTAGACAGAAAGAAACATTGACAATATTTTGAATGTGTTAAAATCATTGTGCACAAACACTGGGTCGAATTGACCACACAATAAAAAGATGTCATCTCTAATTACCTAAAACATTTCTTTTACAAATTAGAGCACTTTTTTTTGAAGATATGAAATGTTCCTGAGTAATAAATATGTGATAATCAAACATTTATCAAGGCGCAATTGCAATATCAGTGTATCGATTGATTCAATTAAAAAAAAACAATAATAATTGTGTTGTATTGCGAAAATACATCAGCAAATTATTTGTTAAAAATTTAGTTTTAAAGGAAGTGGTACCTTACGAGCAAAATGATAAAGAACGATGTATTAACATGCGTTAAGCCTTTGAAAATGTTGAAGAAAACATTTTTTAGATCTCGGTTAGAAATGGTAATATCAGATAACGGAAACTCGATAATTGGCTATAGGATAAGTAATATCGGAAACGGAAGTTGACTTTTGACTAATCACCAACTGTTGTGTTTCCCATATATCCCAAGGGCAAAAACACGGAAACTCGAGAGAGGTAATGAGATTTTCTTCCTGAAGGGCGCTTCGACCGGGGATATGAGAAAATTAATGATGCCATACATACGCTGGAACAGGGTATCAGTTTCATACATCACAATATGTTACGCGTTAGTCTTAATTACGCTATCTCGATCGTTGATTGAAACAAGGTTTCAAAATTTTTGTTTTTAATTAATAAATCATTTGGGATAAAATATATTCCAGGCGTAGCAACAAGTAACATAAAAACAACACTTAAACGTTGAGAAAGGAACCAACGGCATTAGTGTAATTAGGAGTAGGTACATTTATTCAGAGTATTTACTGTTAGAGAGCTGAAAATCGATATATCGGCTCTGGTATACTTTGCCAAGATCGCACAAACAAATTTAATTAATTTTAAGTGGAAAATACAATATTATTTTTTTTAAAGCGAAAAACTGTTCACCCTTTCAATGTCGGAATCGTTCAAGGGTGATGTTGAAAACGCACGAAAATGTTTGTTATATTCAAAGTAGTGATAGTGACGATGAAATTAAAAAAAAATCGAAAGCGAAAACTCCAAGGAAGAGCCAATTGCACCTAACCTTGAAACATTCTTGTAAATGAGAATTGTCAGTTTTTATTTCAAATTGCATTTATTTATTTTTTAAATATAATTATGTTATTACAAAATGTTTTTTTAGTAGTTTGGTATGTTATCTGCCAATACTAGAATGGATTGCTAAAATCGGTCAATATTTGAGAAAAATATTGATGATTTTGTAGACACCTAAGAAGTTTGGAAGAATCATTAGAAGAGGCCTACGTACAGCAGTGAAGAGACGGCTGATAAAGAAGAAAGAAGAAAAAAATACCATTTTTATAAAAAAAGGCTTCAGGAATTCCAGCATACATATAAATAAAATCTCAGCACAGAATCGGTTAATCAAAGAAATAAATAAAAAAAATCTGATTTTAATTTGCTTAGTCACCTGCATGATCACCTCCTAGAAACCTTAAATTCAATGATGTAAGACACTGCCAGCAGATGTCAAGTTATTTATTTAAAAACCTTAACATCCCTCTTGTTTTTTTTAACTATCCGTTATAAAATATAAAATAAAATAATCATGAAAGTAACGCGTTTAAATTATAACAAATAGTATGATCACTAAAAGTGATAATAACGTTTGAACAAATATTCTCAATATTATTAATATTTAAAGCATTTACCTTGTGGTTAGTCATTTTTACTTTTATATATTTTTTCTACAAAAATGTTTGTAATATTAGTATTTAACCACTCACCGAGATTTTTATATCGGTTTCGAGACGTAACCGTCTCTTCGTCAGGACGATCACTACCACAGCATTCAAACAATACTACCTTTCACTACCATACCGTGTAAATTATTTAATTAAGTGTGTAAATGGTGCTATGGTAGTGAGGGGTAGTATTGTTTGCATGCTGTGGTAGTGATCGTCCTGACGAAGAGACGAGTACGTCTCGAAACCGGTAGACATAAAAATCTCGGTGAGTGGTTAATTACTAATATTACTTACATTTTTGTAAAAAAATATATAAAAGTTCAAATAAAATAAGACACAGTCGAGAATAAAATGAAACACACTTTACATTTTATGTTATGTGTTATATTTGTGCTATCCCCTTCGCGGGGTGTCATTTCGTAAAACAATTTGAATATTAAAGTTGCCTCCGCGGAAGACAATAGAAGCAAAGCGTGTTAATGAAATTCCATTATCGCATTTAATGATCTTCATCAAAGACTGGATCATAATAAAAGTGAAAAAAGTAATCTACTTTGAACAGCGTGGGCAGGGTATAAAATGCTTCAGTTAACTTTACGCCACCCCTACATAATGTTCAAACTATAAGAAACTACAAGGGCGCTAGGGGTTGCGTACTAGATTATATTAACATTTGCGTTTGGGAGGTAAACAATTATATAATAAATTATTCAAAACTAATTTACGTTGTTACCTTTAAATGTAAAATAAATAAGGATCAAAAAGTGTTTTGAGTTTGAAGTCTGGGGATTAACACGAAATACAACTTGGCATTGGCTGTTTCAGTTGACCACTTTAAACACTATGTAACATTCAACATTCTACTCATTATTGAATTTCACGTAGCAAAAATTTCGGAAAGTTGTATATTTAAACTTGTAAATTTTTCGAGTCAACTTCGTCGATGCCATCTATGGTGGAAATTAGTATGTTTACAGAAATCTTCATGAAAAGGCGTCATCTAATATATAAGGAGACATAAAATAAAAATAAAAAATATTTTGAATTTTTATTCTACGTATTTATACTAATTTCATTGAGAATAGACAGAAGAGTGTGGCGTTCCATCCTTTCTGCCTACCACTGCGGGGTAACGGCGTGATGGTAGTAGTAGAAGTAGTAGTAGTCATTGCGAATATTACGAGTTGGTCCAAATTGTGTTCACAAATGCTATGACGAAATTTGAATGACATTTTTTTCAAATTACAATAAAACTATTATGAAAGCCTATTATTGTACATAAAACAGTTAAAATATAGGTCATAAAGAAGTTTAACGTATTTTTTACACAACTCTGATCGATTACTGAATTTCATGATATATGTACGAGTATATGAGGGTAATTGTCAATCACAGGTAGAAAAGTAAATACTACCATTCTTCCCATGATAAGCAAAAATAAAACCAGTCTATGACGGGTTGAAAGTCCCGTACATAAATACTTAAACGTCCATATATCGTTTCTTCATCTATGTTAAGACGTTAAAATGCAAAAATAACAAGTGGCGAAACACTCTAAATGTTGAGACTGATCTAGGTGTCTGAGAGTATAGGATTTTGTTAAGGTTTTTATGAAAACGAAATAAAAATTAACTGAATTAAGTTTTTGGTAAGGGAAGGGTAATATACTACATATGAGTATTTCAATGTTTTAGAATTTAGTACATAAACCCTGATGATGACAAGGTTCTTGTCGAAACCGGTTGGATAAAGTGTACCAATAAAAGTGGTTAAAACGAAGTTGTTTTATTTTATGAAGCGGTTAATTTTTTTTGACAAAATAAAGATCTACCGAACTTTTGAGAAAGTGTGAGTGAGATATTTTCATATAAATATATACCAAAGTAAAAGGGATTCGGACAACGTTTCCGGCGCGAAAGCGTGAATTTTTCATCACTGCCCGCTCCCATTGTTGCAGACTGCTGAATATAACACGAGAGGGCGCAAGCCGTGTAGTGTGTGGCAGTGTGCAGTGTGTAGAGCGGCTCCGCGCCTACTGTGCCGCCCAAAGGCCAAGGTCAGAAAACACCCCCCGCCCAGAGCGAGGGGGGGCGCAAAAGTGAAATGAAGTTGCGCGCGCACTGCCGGCGCGTGTTTGGTCTCACTGCGGAAGCGAAAAATGCGGGAAACTCGTTATCGCTACTCATATTATTTTATTCACAACATTATGTGTGTATGTATCCGCAAATCCTTGTTTACTGATCCAAGTTTCTCAAATCGGAAGTTATTTTTACATTTCAACATCTCAACATAAATGAAGAGTTTCATTTATTGATTCGGCATTCACTTCGTGGTACAATCTATCCATTTTTAATCGAATATTTTACTTAGTATGTACCACCATTTCTTTAAATCTATTGTGACATGACGGCTGACCAAATTTAAAACAGTAAGGGACAATTTTTTTTGTAGTAGGTTTTTTTGCATTTATGGACTAAGTAGACTCTACTTAGTCCAAAAATGCAAAAAAACCTACTACAAAAAAATGTCCCTTACTGTGTTTTAAATTTGGACAGCCGATGTGTTTCGATGCATTCCGCATAATAATCAAACATAAAATTTAGACTAAGCTTCACATACACATTTGAAAATGATGCGAAATGCATCGAAACACGTGTCATAATTAATTTTTAAAAAAATATTGGTATTTACCAAGTAAAACTTAAATTTACAATAAATGAAGCGATTTATATTACATATATGTATGAGTTCCTTAAATTGAGGAGTTATTTATATTGATATTTCATCAAAGATGAAGAAGAATATGGAAGTCAGGCCATTATCAAGGCTTACGATCTGACATAGATTGGTTTAAGTGATCATTTAATACACATGTAATATTCACCTTTCTATCAATGGGAAGAAATTAACATACATTTCATATAGGTCACTGCTAAATAAATAAAATAAAAACTTACTCCACAACCATAAATGGTGCCAAGAACCCCTACATGAAAGATATACACAACTTCCAATAAAGTGTCATTTGAAGAATTCCAAATTTGAGTTGTGTGGTTGTCAATCATGGGTAGAATTGTGAACGTTACATGCGTATAAAGTGATCACTTAACCAGCCAATGCCAGATCATAAGCTCTGTAAATACATATTATTTTTCATCTGATCTAGTGGTAAGCCCTTGTGATTGACAAGAGAAAAATGAGATATATTGGTTAGGACACAATAACATAAAAGTATAATCGATAATAAAATGGTAATATACAATACATACAAAAAGGTTTGAATATATTCAAACAAAAAAATGTTTACAAAAATTAATCCAATTAAGATAATTGTATAAGAAAGAAAAGATAATTACTGCGATAAATATAAAAATAACTGAAATTATGAAGCAAGTACATGAACATATTTTGAGCCTCGAGGGTGAAATAATAAACAAAAAGGACTCTAGTCTATTTATCTTCGGCCTGTTAATTAAGCTCGGCGAAGTAAAACAAAAATCACCCCAAAAAGGAAAATGCCATGGAAACGAGACACGCACTAAATCTATACGTACTTTAGGCAAACATTTCTATAATACAAGAGTGAAGAATTATCGAAGCCAGATCTTTCGGGGAGGAGATGATAACATGGTGTTATGTGAAGGTCAAATAGCGAGGGAAAATTTTATAGAGAGCCAAACCTTTTGATTATTAATAATAGTAGGGAATGAGTGATGAATAGAAATGCCAAAGTGAGGCCTTGTGTCTAGAAAAATGGAAGGAAAATGGTAGACAGAAAACCGAAATAAAAATAATGAGCGGAATTAATTAAGCTTACTCAAAATGTAAAATGAACAGAAAAAAATATAATTTGTATTCGAAGCACTAACTTTGGGATTTTCCATTTTACAATTAAACTGTAACAATGTTTTAAAATCACTATAAATATTTTATTATAACTTACTTTTAATATCTACCGGTTTCGAAGCTAACCGCTTCTTTATCAAGACTGATTAATACTAAAACACTATGTACTTAAAAAAATTCAAAATATTTTGAATTTTGTTAAGTACATAGTGTTTTAGTGTTAATCAGTCTTGATAAAGAAGCGGTTAGCTTCGAAACCGGTAAACATTGTAATTAAGTTATAATAAAATATTTATAGTGATTTTAAAACAAAGTTACATTTTAATTATAATATTAGAAAAAAAGTAGTTTTTAAAAAAACTTTTACATCACAGGAGAGCGATTTTAAAGCACAAGATAATTTTTTGGAGTGTGTCTTAAATGTTTTTTTGCAGATACTTTGTGGCACATTTTATAAAACTTTATAAAATAAAACTAAAACTTTTTAACCACTTCGAATATGTAAATGTGTAACATTCACCATTCTACCCATGGGAAGAATGTTACAAACATTTAATTGAAGTCAATGCTTAATTTAAAAAAAAAACTCACTCGACTCAACCATAGATGGTGCCGAGAACGCACAAGTTAAAGAAAGTGTCAAAAAATGGATAAATACAACATTCGAAATTTGAGTAGTGTCAATCATGGGTAGAATGGTGAATGTTGCACTTATATAAATATATACCAGCCTTTGACAGGTCCTGAAGTCTGTAAATACCCAGAAATCTATATTCTTCTTCATCTATGTTGAGATGTCAACAGAAAATAAAAATTATAAAGCGCGTAAAAAGCTAGATATCCATTTGATTTTTTTTAGTTTAGTAAAAACGACTACCATCTATCTTCGATAACGTGCTGTAACTTTGGCTATTTAATAAAACTAACTAATTGACAACCACGCTGCTTCTCCTCAGGGGTAGGCAGAGAGAATAGAACGCCACAACAATCTGTATTTGCACACAATCTTCGCCTCTTCCACATTCGGGCATCATCTCATACATACATGCCGATTATTCTGAGTTTAGAAAATCATAAAGAATAAAAAAAAGAGAGATTGACTACGATGCATCGTATAGACGCTCAGTGAATTGCAAATGAACTTTTATTTAATAAAAACAGCGCTATAGAAAGTCACCGACTGGTAACTTGATTGAGTCTATCAAATTACTTGTGACTGGATATTTGGGCGACGGACAAGTGTCCGTTTGAAAAAATGTTCCTGGAGCCTATATTACCAGCCGAGGGAGTAATAATGAAAATAAATGTAAAAAATATATGGCCCTCTATTTACTACAGGCGTTACGAAAACAAAAATACTAGCGTTGTGTTTATTATCAACGTGTTGGATATAAAATAGCCTTTACTCACTATCTGCATACCATCTAAACTTTCCACTCGGACCCGTGTGGGGAGGGAAATAAACGTACGTAAACAATCGTCTTGAACTGATTAAATGTAAATTGACCACGCAATCCCTTCCACAACCTTTTACATACACATATGTATACAGGAAAACTTGAATTAAAGCGAATTTGGTTTCTAAGAAAATCGATAAAAGTGCCCGACGTAAATGATTGCATTTGCTGGTAAAAGACACTAACTTAATTTCAATAATTGATTCCGCACTCACTTTGTGGTAATATCTATGCGTTTTTAATTTAAGTTTTACTTGGTTAATACCTCTTTTTCTGAAAATCGATTGTGACACGTGTTTCGATGCATTCCGAATTTAATGCGTATCGAAACTCACGGTATTTGAAAATGACCAGGAAGGAAAGAAAAAGTGGTATTTACAAAATAAAGCTTACATTAAAGATTTTACCACAAATTGACTGCCAAATCAATTAAAAAATCTTATTTAATCAGGAAACTTGGTCATCGAGACCCCTTTATCTTCAGCCTCTTTTTTAAAGAGAAGGAATAAAAGCAGGATTGAAAAGATTGCTCAAAAGTTAACTAATGAAGGGCGAAGCTCGGATTCGATGATATTTAGTGTGGATATACATGAATGCCAAATCAATTAATGACACTAATTTAATCAGAAAACGTGGTCATCGAAACCCCTTTCTCTCAAGTCTCATCTGCAAGGAGAAGAAATAGCAGCAGAATTAAAAATATTGTTGAAAAGTCAACCAATGAAAGACGAACCGTAGATTCGATGATATAGAGTGTTGGATTTACATTTTATTTAACGTAGATTCGATGTATGAAAAGGCAATGAAAAGTTGCAAAACTTCGACCGATCCCCAGCTAACGAAAATAAAGTGATGAAATTAAAACTTCGAGCTCAGTTATAAAAAATATTGCTCCATCAAATTGCAAAACAAGTCACGTCTGTCTCTAAATTGGAGGGTATTTTTTCGAACTATTTCAGAGTTATTGATATGTATAAATATATATATATATATATATATATATATATATATATATATATATATATATATATACATATATACATGTATATATATATATATATATATATATATATATATATATATATATATATATATATATATATATATATATATATATATATATATATATATATATATATATATATATATATATATATAATGTAATGTCTGTATGTTAAAAAGAGTACATCTGTACTTAATTTGCATACATACTCGTACTTGTTTAATTCGGATATTTATTTTCAGTTATTTATATTCATTTACTGTCTTATATTGCAAACTACATTTATTGATTTTTTCGTACCATTTAATAATAAGTTTCTACTGTTTGTGAAATTTGCTTCGGCCAATCGAATAAATAGTTTTACACGACTTCGCTCAGGGCGAGGTATTTATATGGTGAATTAATGGCATTAAACAAGGTTATCTCGTAGCAATATACACACGGCCACATAAAGGTACATAATTAAACGGCTCAAGGAAGAAAACAAAACGTAATAAAATAATAAAAGGGTAGTTATATAATATTAAGGGTTGAAGGACTTGGAAAGTTCTGCGAACGAATGGCCGATAATAAAGTTACACGAAATTAATTTCATTAGAAGCACATTAATAACATTTATATAATACTACAACTTAGTAAAATTCTGTGTAGAAAACTTAAAAAACAAAATTATATAATTTTGATCACCTAAGGTTCCTTAGTAACAATAATTTTTCTGAATTTGCTAATCACCTTATATCTGAAGACAATAATTATGATAAATCAACGGGTATAGAAATTTTACATGTAAATAAAACTGGTCTTCGTTTAGATAATCTAGAAAAATAAGAAATAAGTAAAGCAATAAATCCAAACTTACCCATACTAAATAACCAATTACATTTAAATGCAATTCCACTTTTTAAAATATTCCTCTCTCTTTCAAATTTTAGTAATGTAACAATGTAACGTTAGTGTATATTTATTGATGGAATAATTATTCCGAAACCGGTAGTCACGAAGTACTGTTTACACAAAGTGAACGATGAATCATAAGGAGAGTGTTGTATGTATTACCATACCACAAAGTTAAAAAAGGTTTAATATATATATATATATATATATATATATATATATATATATATATATATATATATATATATATATATATATATATATATATATATATATATATATATATATATATATATATATATATATATATATATATATATATATATATATATATATATATATATATATATATATATATATATATATATATATATATATACATATTTATATGTATATATCGCCCTCGTAGTGTAGTAGTAGGTGTCTATATTCTATGCAAGTTAATGATCATGTTACTTTAGGGAAAATGTGCTATATTTCCTAGGTACCCGATCTTGCCTCTTATCATATATTTATATATTTTCTCTTATATTTTATTCAAATAATGTAAATGAACGTCTCGTCACGGGGTATGTTTAGTGAGGCGTTCATCAAAAAAATATAATATTGTAAACATTTATATTACTGTATTGTATAA
Source organism: Brachycentrus maculatus (assembly GCF_059751285.1). NCBI lineage: Eukaryota > Metazoa > Arthropoda > Insecta > Trichoptera > Brachycentridae > Brachycentrus > Brachycentrus maculatus. The sequence continues at coordinate 18,877 of NW_028282772.1, forward strand.
AGAAATAATAACTGAGCAGCAGATATAATAGTTTAGTTGCTATTGCAAGGCTTAGAAAAAGTAATAACAATCTCAATTCAAATATTAACCTCACAAAATATTGAACTTATTTTTTTATCTTTAATACCTATATTCCAAATAGGAGATTATAGAAGAAAATTTGATTATGAGCATTTTATATTATATAATGTAACATAGCGCTTTTCACGTATAAATTACAAAGTGATATGGAGAAAAGCTGTGTTCAAAAGGGAGGATTTTCCCAATGCCAACGTAAAGAGGATATTAGAATTTTAAAAAATAATACTTAATATTGAAAAAAACGTATTCGAATATTATTTTTTCGCGAGCCTCTGAAACGAGAGTCACGCCAAATGTGAATAAAATTGGGTCGTATATTTCGGTAATCGAATCTCGGGATAGATAGGTATTTCAAAAATTCGGATTATGTCGCGAAGGGAAGGGTACGAAGGAATATCAAATCACAATGGTCTTCAATCATGGAAGTTATACTCACGTAAAATTGAGATTTACGACCACTGACTTACACACACATGTACATATGAAAAAAAAACATCGAGCTATGATATTGTAAGAGTATATAACACGCAAACAACAGTCCTTACCCAAAATATGTCATTAGATGTAAGTTTAAAATATGAATATTATTATGTAGTATATACTTCAGCAATGTGTTTTGACAATGTAAACAAGATGGACAAAAAAAGGTACTTACTATAAGCAAACATGACATTTTTAAACCACCTATGTATCATTGTTATATTATATTATTGTTGCGGTATTCCCTCTTTAAGTCTCTTTCAGGGCTTAGTAGAGTTATCTTGTTAAAAGTATATGAATACTTGTAAGAACAGTTAATACACAGATAGAAATAGTGATGGACAGTTTTTTTTCCTATAATTCTCGATTATTTTTTGGTTAGACAAGCGATATCTTATTGTTCAAATGAAAATGGACTTACAAAACATTGAGTTTAAATACTAGTAAGGAATACTTTTTATTTAAATACCCTTTTTATATAAAAGAAAAATATTATTTATATAAAAAAAGAAGATTAAAAAAAATCATTAAGAACTTGAAATTCGAAAAAGGTTTAAAAATATGAATAAATGTACCAGCCGTTTTAACGAGATAATTAAAAGCTAACGATAAAATTTCAGTAGCAAGTCATAAACGCTAGGTCACCCCCGGGTCGACTTTTAAGAAGCACAGTAAACTTTAACTGACGGGTTATGCTAGATCATTTCCCATGATTTCATAAGCGGTTTGAAGTTAAACGCCGAATATGTTAACTAGTATTTAACTATAACGTTATTAGGGGAGTTCCTTTAAGTGCGGGTAAACTTTTAAGTGACCCTAAAAAAATCAATAAATGGGTACTTCTGGAGAACGAATGCAACACATCTGTTACCGGGGCTGGTTACCTACGAGTTATCAATTATGTAGTTATTTTTTAAATTTTAATTGGCAATTAAAATGTTCGTGTCAACTAATCGAAATCGAAATTGCATTTTAGTGAAAAAAAATTTTCACAATATATTGAATGTGTCTAAATACTTGTTCACAAATCTAAGATTTCTTCGCGTAGTAGTTATTTTTACCATTTCCGACATGGAATATGAAGGTGTTAGTATTTGCAGAAGCTCCAAAAACTTGAGTTGTGTGGTTGTCAATCATGGGTACAATGGTGAATGTTGCACATGTGTAAAGTGATTACTTAACCAGCCTACGACAGGTCATAAGCCCTGTAAATACCAAGACCATATTCTTATTGATCTGTGTCGAAATTTCAAAAAAAAAATTTTTGATTAACTTGGATTGGATGTAAATCAAGCCTGTATTATTTTAAATAATAGTTCATGTTGTCTTACTAACGTAAAGCGGCTAGAAGATGTTTTACTCTTGCAACATTATACCAGAAACGAGTAGTTATTATTAGTAATGCACTGTTTTAAAAAGAAAAAAAAAGTAGAATATATTCGGAAATATATATATTTTTTTTAATATTGGTCGAAGTTTTTAGCTGTAGACTACCACCCAAAGGCAAGAATATTTATCTAGTTAACTGTCAAGTAAAAACTGCAGTGCCTTATGCACCATTGTATGCATATATGGGTTAGTAGAAGAATTTTTTTATTAAAAAAAATATATAAGTAAGCATAATGGGTAAAAAGCAGTAATAGGAAGAATGTTCTCAAACGTAGAGCATTAAATACGTTACGACAAACACAACTTTCAATCCTGATGTGTACACACGTTTCGAGATAAGGATCAGAGGGCTTCGATTCCTGAATTTGAAGAATCCTGCTTTCATTCCTCTCGGGGAATAAATTTCAATCATGCTAGAAGTGCTAGTATACGCGAGGACGACCCTTAAAATGAGGTTTCGGGTACGAACTTCCCTCGCAGTAGCCGTTGCAAGAATCCAATAATGGACACGCGCGTACACGAGAATGCCTCACAAAGCCGTTAGGCGAGCAGACATATTGAGATAAGTATTGGGTAGCGTTATTTGAAAATAGTACGGTCTCGGTGGAAAAAGAAACATTTCGGTCTTATTCCTTGACTTTTTTAAAAGTTGGGTAATATGTACGTTGATTCGTCGCGTTCTCTTGCTGTTAACGCCCAAAATACGATAAATCGAGGCTTAATTTTCTTTAAACCCGGGTAAAATTTTAAGTAATTTAATTTATTGCTTAAAATACCGTTTTCGTAAAAATCAGATTTTCTTTGAAACAAATACATAATTTTGAAAACAAAAGAGTTATTTATTGATTTGGCGTTTAATTTGTAGAACTCCATTTTAATTTTTGTAATAATTTTAAATCAAGCACAGAGTTTTTGAGTCTACTAAGTTGTATTTTATTAACAAAAACACATAAAAAATTCATATTGTGACAATTGTTTCGCCTAGTTGACATTCGTTTGAAAATGCCATAACTAGGCAAAACAACTGTCACAAAATTAATTTTTTATGTGTTTTTGTTAATAAAATACAACTTAGTAGACTCAAAAACTCTGTGCTTGATTTAAATTAATACATAAAACAAAAGAGTCGTTGAAAGGTAAGGGAGTCAAAGAAATTATAAAATATTTTTTTTTATATATTCTTAAAATAAGTCAAATTCTACCCCTAGCACTCATATATAGTATAATATGTACATTGGCGGGGTTAAGAAACAATATCTTTCACCCAACCAAAAGAAGACTAGTGATAATCGTCGAAATTTGAACCTTATACAGCCATTTTAATTTAGAGAAGAGATAGTAATTCTGCATAAGTATAAACGAAAAAAAATTAGTTTTTTTGTGAAATTATAATTACTTCAATTATTTAGGCGACAAGCGATTGAACTCGCGCAGATACGATTAGAAGCTTTGGATTGAATCAATAAATTTATTTGTAAAAATTACATTACTAGTGAAGCCTTAATTTCGAAATGTCGAAGATATTTTTTTAATTTACCCATAAAATGTTAATGCACGGATGTTTTGGTTTATGTTTCATACTTTTATCCTTTCTTTTCCAAGTTCAACAATTTAAAATAACAATAAAAAAATGCTTCTATAAAGCTGAATTGTTAAGTATCGTCAGTGAATTTTTTCAGGAAATTAAAGCCGGTTTTACTAAAATACAGTTAAGGAAACAAGAGTTAATTAAAAAAGAATTACTAAAGCCAGCTTCATTATGTTACAAAGTAATTTTCGACGTCAAAGGAAACTATTAAGCAAAAGATATAGAGTATATCGTGGTTCAGAGAAATAAAAGGTAGTTAAATGTCGTATCTACGAATAGTAGAAAATCATACATTACCGAGTCTCAAATACAGGTAGAGATAACAAAGTTGAATTAACGTTCGTGTTAAAAGATATTAAAACTCAAGAGAACTGGCTCTGGCGTGTGTACTACTATAATTCCTTACAATTTTCTCTGATCAAATTAAGGATCGTGACAAGAGACTTCAGAAACATTAATTAGTTTAAAGAAAACCGAGTTTTTTTTTACAAAGAGCTTAAGTTCGTGATCTGATAAATTAAACGATTCTCGTCGGACTTCTGAAGAAATGATGAGTGTCGAAATAATGGGAAAAGAAGAAAAAGCAGAGAGTGTGAGGGGAGACTTCAGTATTTTGATATCAATAGGTTTCCGGTTTCACTATGTGCTAAAACAAAGGAACTTCGGTTTCGTTATTTGACTACAGTCGCTCGTATCGGATGACGCAAAGGACAATAATAATTATTATCATCTTTATACTCTCCCTTTCACCTCCTTTGTCAGACATGAAGGGAAATGAAATAAATTGCGTAGGTGTTGAGGTGACGTAGGGTGAAATTTATTAATAAATCGTCCTACGCAAAAAATAAAAGACGGTGGAAAAATTACTAAATAGTCAGGAAGAGAAGTGAAGGTTTCTACGTCCATAGGAAAAGCACTGATTCTATCGGTACGAAATAATGAGCACGAAGTCACAATATGCACTTGCAAAATGCGGAATGTAAACTCAATACAGTACAACCTCGATATAACGGACTATTTGGGGGGAGGGGGTGGCCGTTAAAACCAAAAGTTCGTTACATAGAAAAACGTTAAAAATAAAACGAAAAACATTTTTTTTGAAAATGAACACAGTATTTTTATTTATTGAAATTTCATGTAAAGAAAAGAAATAAGTACATTGGCGGGCTTATTGCTGAAAAGCAATATCTTTCAACAAATATATAGCTGTTTGCGTATCAGTTTTATATCAGAGGGTAGATTTATACTAGATATAAATAATCAAAAAACATCAACAAAATTATATTTGTGATTATCATGGCCGGTAAAACTTAAAAATTGTAAAAATTGTTTACATGCGGCGAAAATTGCATTTAAACACGTCCCGCTAATATTAAAGCGGGACGTGTTTTAATTTTTTTTTACATCCGGATTTTGTCCGTTATATCCGAAGTTCGTTCATTCAAATAGAGGTCGATTATATCGGGGTTTTACTGTACTACATTTTTCGAGATCCCTCAATAGATTAAGTAGCTGATTTTAGCTCCGTGACACTCCTTATGACTTAAATCGATACCGTTAACACGAAAAAAAACTTTTTTTAAAAATACCGCAGAGATAATTTTACAACAATGCTTGACAGCGATAGAGTGTAAAATATTTGAATATATTATATTTCTACGGATATTCAATTTTTTATTTACATATCAGCCGACTACAAAAGCTCTTATAACCCTTATCCGCACCTAATGGTGCAAAGGGCACTGCATCAAATTGACGCAGTGTTATCTTGATCATTTCTTACACGAAGGCATGGTGATCACTCTTGCGCTTCAGGAACCAATCCAGGGTAATATTAAATAAATATAACAGTGTTAAATCACTAATATTTATTTTCACCGCCCCTGGGAATCGAACCCGGGACCTCCAGCACGGTAGCTAAACACGCTGACCATTACACTACGGAGGCGGACAGAAATGACTACAAAAGCTCGCACGACAAAAATGATTTAGCATTAAGATTCTCGCTGGCAACATTCATTATATATCATATTCCAGTCGATCGATTGATTGAGGTCGACTTGTACCCACTTATTTACGAGCTGCCGGCATTATTACGTACACTGTAAATCGGAATGGCATTCAATTAAATAAACGATAAATTGATTGAGCATGACACTTTGTGAGTTCTGACAATTTTCACTCACACGATACACAGTATACACAGTATATACGATACACAGTACACATTTACACATGTCATCCTTTTGGAGAAATATCACGTCAATCAGTAGAGAGTCAAAGCCGCATATATCTACCCTCTTGCGAAACGCAAGCAACAAAATTTAGATTATAACATATTTCTCCAAGTACCTACATTAGTACAGAGTTGCAAGAGTGAAGCGTGCAATGGCCAATAGGAACTTTACAAATAACAAATAACATATCGCTCACTCCTTTCAACAACGTCATGTATCAAAAATCGTCAATTTTCAGTGGTGCATATTTTCGGAATGCCCAGAAAATGTAGTATATTTCAGGATATCGGTAGTGTAATGGCAAACGGGTATATCTGTAAAAATTTTAATTTTCTAAGTTTATTCCACAAAATGTCTAAAATAGTTTATTCCATAATCTGACAAAAGGCTATAGCTGTAGTTGCAATACTTATTTAGTTTTATTAAGATATGAAATATAATACTACATAAAACAAATGAGTTATTTAATTTCACAAGTTTGTTTTTGCTCTCCTGTAATATTAGGTCTGAGACAGATATACCCCTTTCCTTTACACTACCGATATGTTTAACTTAATATTTACCAGCTACAGGCAGAAAGTGTTGTTGGCAGAGCAGAAAGTGTTTTTTTGCATTTTGAAGAAATGGTTTTGTTTAATTATTTTTTTCAAAAATAAAGTAAATATTTTTCAAATGGAAAAAACCTTCAGGTTTTACCTAAAAAGATCTGTTCTGCACAGTAAAAAGTTCAATAAATGGCTTGATATGAATTTTTAAAACATTTTATTTTATTCTTAAATTTTAATAACGATCTCCTGAAAAATCGATTTTTTGAATTATGACGTCGTTGAAAGGAGTGAGCGATATATAGATGCGAAATGTATTTGTTTTAATACTTCAAATTGGCGGTTTGTGGCTTCCGTTGCTACACGTCGATTTGGTAAATAGTAAATTTACGCATATGATGGATTGGTTCGAAAAACTAAGAAATAAATTAATACAGGACAAAATAATATTTAAAAATTACAATACATGGACATAAAAAAGTAAATATGAACTAGTATGAACAATATTTTAATTGCGATATGTATTGAAATAAGGTTCTGAAAATATCATTTCAATTTCTTTCCAGATAATTCGGAGATACGTCGCAGTACACAGCTGGAAAAGATATATTAAATCTTATGTCTGAATAATTATAAAAATTGAAATCCTTTCTTACGAAAGGGATCT
>NW_028282773.1:0-14089 GCF_059751285.1 Brachycentrus maculatus
ACGCAGAATTTCGCGCAATTTCTGAATTCAAACAGGAATAACTCAGAGAAAACCTTGAATAAAACAACACTGAATTTTATTTACACATGAACACTTTATTACGCTTAAATTATGCATATATTTTCATATAAATATAGTTAGTATTTAGTATTTCCACCTTTGGCAGAAATAACTGCCTCAATTCTTTTGGCATACTTAAAATGCACTGTTTTATCATGTTTTTTATTTCTTCGTCTTCTGACCAAATTTTTAAATATTTTTTTTTAGACAGTCTACTGTCGGATTTGGAAATGAGTATACCTTATTTTTTAACATGCTCCATACGTTTTCTATAGGATTGAGGTCCGGAGAATTTCCAGGCCAGGGGAGCAAAGGCAGATTTTTGCTAGACAAAAATTTTATTATTGATTTAGCCCGGTGGCAAGGTGCCCCATCCTGCATGAAGGTGTATGGACCTTCTGTTGGGTCGAGGGTATGGTAGAAGGGCAATAAAATTCGTTCGAGGACCTGCTTATAGGAATTTTGGTTCGTTGTTCCTTCCACGAAAAACAACGGCCCAGGTAAATTGTTAATAATACATGACCATATCATTGTTGCAGGGGGGTGTTTGATAACTTTTACCACACAGGCCTCATTGTAACGTTCCATTGGTGTTCTCCTGACGAATTGACGGCTCTCTGTCACGGCTTCTAACCGGCACTCATCACTAAAGATGACCTGAAAAATAATGAAAATTTAAGTTTAATTCAAATATATAAGTTTATTTACTAAAATGATATGTTGAAAATTCAATTTAAATAAATACCTTTTTCCAATCATCTACCGAGTAATTTCGATGTAGCCTGGCCCATTTTAATTGATCCGCTTTCATTCGTGGTGTCAATTTTGGTACTTTTACAGGGCGCCTGCATTTCAGATTTACTTCGTAAAGACGTCGCCTCAGTGTTGATACCGATATATTTATATCCTCTTCTTCCAATTTTATTTTTAATGTTTTTGCTGATGCACTACGGTTTTCTAAGGCACTTTGAACGATTTTTCGATCAGTCCTCGGTGTTGTTTTTCTAATCCTACGACAGTTCTTCCGCCGATTGCTGGTGGCGGGTGACTGATTATTTATTGATTTTGAAATTCTGTCCACTGTTTGACGAGAAACGTTTTCTTTTTTTGAAATTTCTCTATTAGATAGTATTCCTTATTTCAGTAGCACTATAACACTAGACTTTTTTTTCTTAGAAATGTCTCTACTTTTTCCCATTTTGTCCTTTTAAAAAAAAACACTTGTGTTTACAAAAAAAAAATATACTTTATGAACTAAAATTAAAAATTAAGTTTTTTTCACAAGACACGATAACTATATAACCTCTCTGAACAAAACAATAACCAGAACTCAAGAAACTTCACTAATAAATGAGATAGGACTATTTTTTGAACTTTCAGCTATCTGTCTACCTGTGCTAATTAGGGACCTTTCTCAGAAAAAGGGTTTGAAATTTTGTAAAGGCTTAAATAATCCAGGTATATTTTACATATTATTGAAGGTAATATACATGATATTAGATGTCAATAGAAAACTTAAAGAATTTATGTAAAATAAATATAATAATCCAAAAGATTTCAGAGTATTCAAAAAAATAATGGGTGGCCCTAATTCATTGAGTAGATACTGTACATCCCTCTTTGTAAATATTTGGTAATAGTAACTTCTACTGCACGGCAGTCGTTTATCAAAATAACCAAGAAATCCTCAAATGCCTACACAAAATTATTCACGTTTTAAAAATATGTCTATTTGTTGAGAATTGTGTAAAGAAATAATACACATTCCTACTCATAAGTACTGGTGTACAAAACATTTAAAAACTGTAATATCCTGCATATTGCATTGTCAACTTTTCAGATTGTAAATATATTTTCTTTTGAACAATATTCATCAAATAATTTTGTTAATTTAAATTAAAGTACACGATGTAACACTATTCAGAAGGCAAAAAAACTTAATGCTGCAGATAAATATTATTTAAAGGACACTCAAACATACCGCGTAACAAGATGAACAATTATTTTTGACATCTCATCAAAGATGAAGAAGAATATGGAAGTCTGTGGATTTACTAAAAATAACTCCTATAATTGGAACAAGTATTTGGACACACTCAAAATGTTGTAAGATGAACAATCGATAATGATCAAACTTCCTTAGGTTTTTAAAAACTATGACAGTATGTATTTTTTATTAAGGTTTTATTCGGTAAATACCATTATTTCTTAAAATCTATTGTAACACGTGTTTCGATGCATTCCTCGTCATTATTAAACACCGTATGTGAAACAGATTTAGCTTCGCATACAGTGTTTGAAAATGATGCGGAATGTTTAAAATCACGTGTCACAATATATTTTAACAAATTAACCAAATAAAACTTAAATTAAAAATTAAAAGTGATTAACACAATGTGACTGCCGAATCAATTAATGAAACGATATATTTTGTAATTGTATTGTATATGTGTGTATATGCAAAGCATCATACATACGAGAATGTCATAATACAGCGGAATTCTATATATGTATCTACGTAGTCTGAACTGAAAATTTACAGTTATATTGCATACTAATGACGATCTCTGAACCTTACCTACTATAGCTACACTCGTACTCGTATAAGATTCTAGTAACACATTTAGCAGCAGGAATTAGATGGGTCACACACGGTCACGACTCATATGCTGGTACTCACTACTGACTCATAACATGTGCGTAATGTAATCGTTTAATATCATTACAAACACATAAAACATTTATGTAGTATGTACCAATAATATAGACGTTCTAAGAATCATACGTCTTCCGTTAAAATAATATTAGCGAATCAGAAGAAAAGTCTAAATAAATATTGCCAAGAAATATTAATGCAGTCCTTGGGTACACAATGACAGTTGCGGGTAATAATTAAACACCTACTCTTGATTCCTTCTCAGAGCAATTTTCAAAATCGATTAAAACATACGCTTATACCTTTAATGTACATCATTATACAACCTCCACAAATGAAAAAAGAAGTTTTATTACCACACAATGGAAACTTTAGCTCCAAGACGGAACACACCTGGGAGAACAATATTTACAGCTTGGTCTTCAAAAGACATGACGTTTCTAGTAAAATTTGAAATTAAAAGTACTCACATGATTTTTTTAGTTGAATATTATTTTTTGACATCTCATCAAAGATGAAGAAGAATATGTAAGTCTGGGCATTTACGGGGCTGACGACCGTCATAGGCTGGTTTAAGTGATCACTTTACACACGTGTAACATTCACCAATTCTACCCATTATTGACAACCACACTACTCAAATTCTTGGAAGTTCTATATATATGAAACAATTTTGAGACATTGTTCTTGAATCACTAGAACTTCACTAGAGACATCTATTGGTGAGATGAAAACAAGTTCTTTATTGAGCAGATACTCTTTTATTAGTATGTGAAGTCTGAATCCTGGATTATAATCACACACACGAGAAACGCCAGAAAATATCATTTTCATTTTTATCATTTTAGCTTTTAATTTGACCAGAATAATATAAAAATAATATGATAATAATCCAGATACGAAAAATACTCCTATATTTGGAGAAAATCCAGATTTTATGAACAAGTATTTGGACTCACTCAAAATGTTGTTTTTAATACAACGTTTATATCTTACCATACTTGTCCAGGTTATTTTTTCTGTCTTAATAAATCAATGTTGATAACATTTAACCTGAAGTTTTTCGTTCACCAGAATGTTGCGTGACACAAAATGTAATTCATTTCAGAATTTAAAGCTCCTACGACTAGAGTTGAACGTACTTTCATGCCTTTTTTTTCAAATATTATATCGATCGCTCTTACATATACTATTGTCATCCACAAAATGCAGTTATACATGAGGATTTAAACGTGTTTTGTCCAGTACATTTGTACCTAATTGCTCAAATTTTGCGTCGAAATATAAATAATAAAAAAATAGTTAGAACTAAAAATTAATAAAATTAAAACAAATATATTTTTTTTAAATCAAAATTGACGATTTGTGGCCTACGATAATTTACTGATCGATATGTCCTTAGTTGCTTGCATCAAAAAATGGATGTCTGGAAATATCACTGAGAATCTACAAACTTTTTCAAAACTTGACAACTCCGAGGTTTCTGAATACTGAAAAGCCGTATTTACAGTTCCAAATCGCTGGATTACGACCAATCATTTCGTTGAAATTGTAATCCTAGACTTCTTGACCCTTCGAAAAATATTAATAAATTATTTGATGGTCCCCAAAACTGACAATTTAAGCTTCTATTCACAATCCTTTGATTATTTTTCTAAAAATGTTTTTATCAAAAATTATATGTAGTAAAATGTGGACTGTGTATCTATAATTCCGACATATGTTCCTGCATATGTGAGCCAATATGTACATGCAAATGAGCAAGAATTAGAAGACAATTGAATCGGTGGCCTCAAGAATGCTGCATATTAATGACATTTTTTTAAATTTCAGTTACAATAGCATTTCTGCCTCCAATACTTTACGGATCTTGTTTTTTTTATTAAAAAATATTCCAACCCTTATCCGCACCCAATGGTGCATAGTGTACTGCATCACATAAATTCAGTATTATCTTGATCGTTTACACATGAAGGAAAGTGATCAGCCCTCCACTTCAGGTACTAGTCCAGGGTAACAATTGAATAAATATTACAGTGAAAAATCACTTTTATTTATTTGACATCTGTGAATCGAACCCGAGACCTCCAGTATGGTAGCCGAGCGTACTGACCATAACACCACGGAGGCGGACAGTAATAGTATACGTACATAATATTATGTATAAGTTACCTATGTATAGTTGAAACTACGAGTAGTAGTTATATAACTACATTTGCCAGCCAACCCGAAGAAATATTTGATATTCTTTATTATATGAAGTAAATAAATAACTTGGCCTAGCACCTCAATTCAATAAATAACTATGTATATATACCAAGCAAACATCACATATTCTATACGTATTTTTTAACTTGAACGAATTTTACAAAACCGTATTTTAGTAAGAAAAAAGTATAAAGCTTGCTAGAATAAAACTGCAAATTCCAAATAGAAAATTAATCTTTTTTATTGCTTTGGCAGTCATATTGTGATAATACGAGTATCTATCTATTTTCAATTAAAATTTTACGAATGTATACAAATATTTAAATATATTACATAACGGTGGTATACGTAGATATAATATACAGTGGGACCCCCGATAAAGAGTATTCTCCGCATAACGAGCAAAAAAGAAGTGAAAAAGTTTCTCCCTTAACGAGTTACATAGTTACAAAATTTAGACTTCACATGCGATGCTTAAAAATGGGGAATGCGACTAAAAACGTGTCATAAAGAAATTGTTGTACATAATTGCTAAATAATTTTTTAATTAAAAATAGAAAATGAATTCATGAAATTTCTAAGCCAATCGCTTTTATTTATGTTTTATGTATGTCAATTTATACAGCTTTTTGTCACAGTTATACACCTGTTAAAAACGTATTATTTCACTCATTAATAAACTACTGAAAATGCCAATAAACCACTGAAAATGCCAATGCCAACTTTATGATATCTGAAATAACATATTTTATCAGCAGTAAACATAGTAACGTTGTATAAAATAGTGCGGATAAGATTAGTTTTTGCGCAATGCGATTATTGCGGTAATTTTAATCAAGTTTTATGGTTATCAACATTATATATATATATATATATATATATATATATATATATATATATATATATATATATATATATATATACATATATATATATATATATATATATATATATATATATATATATATATATATATATATATATATATATATATATATATATATACTATTCTACTTCATACCCTTATCCGTACAACGATGGTGCATAGGGAACTACATCAAATAAACACAGTGTTATCTTGAGCGTTAACACATGAGCACATGGAAATAACATATAACACATGGAAAAGTGATGAGCCCTCCGCTTCAGGTACCAGTCCAGAGTAATGTTGAATAAATATTAGAGTGAAAAAATTCACTTATATTTATTTGATCCCCCATGGGTTTCGAACCCGGAACCTACAGAACGGCAGCCGAACGTGCTGACCATTACATATTGCTTTTTAGCAATAAACCCGCCAATGTACTTTTTATTTTCTGTACATGAAGTTTAAATAAATAAATAAATTACACTAGTGAGGTGGACATTAATTCATACATTTTTTAAAACATTAAAGCGTCATAATATTTATTTTTACCAGTGAGCAACACGAACTGAATTTCTTCGATGATTTTAAAATATCGCATCAGATTCTAAATCTTTCTATTTAAAAAAATGTTAAGATTAAGTAACGGCTGTGATAAAAAAAACGCATCTACAGATAACATTATAATATTTAATTAAATTAATGAATTTATAAAGATTTACATCAATCTGTCTAAATTTATGATTGAACGCAGAGAATTTGGTGATCTCGTGATCGACTCCATTTACAGACACGTGCAAAATAAGTTATTTTCGTAACTGACGTCATAAATATTTTGGTTGTAGTTATTTATTTAATAAATTCCCTTTGTAAGTCATTTTTATAGTATGTTCACACATCCAGTCCCACCTTTTCTACATAAATAATACACATTATATATTATTTCAATTGCAGGAAACAAAACAAACACGATTAATATTGTGCTCGTATGTTTCAATTTCACTTGATAAATGCCACTTTTTATTAAAATCAATCACGACGCATTTTTCAATGCACCAACATAATTATCACACTCCGTGAGTAAAGCCTATTTTTTTTTACAAATTTAGACTTTACAAACAATATTTGATAATGATGTTTAATGCGCCGAAACATGTGTAGCAATTGATTTTGATAAATCTTGGTATTTACCAAATAAAAGTAAAATTACTTAGCTAGATTATTTTCCGAATATTTTTTCAAATTTTTGTTTTAATTATTTAAATTCCAATACATATTCCAAAAAAATGCATGTAGAAACACGTCCGACCTCTAGCTCGTCCGTTCGCGTTCTGAATTTTTACGTTCGAGATCTCAGCCTTAAGGAGATTTCACATTTTGAACAAACGAATATTAATATTTGTTTTCATACACATACAATGTTACTGGTAATTAAAGGCCACGGTTTGTATATTCAGACACAATATTCTCTCCCGATGGTTATAAAAATAATGTAGTGGAATTTTTGAGTAATTCTTATTCCGGATTGGTCAGGGTTAAAGACGAATAGCGCGTCAGCAGATGGACGTCGGTTGGTCTATATATAAATCTGAATACAGAATCTGGGCCAACGAGGCCGACTCGACGCTCCGAAACTCGGCAACCTCTTGTCGCCGTAATGCATGGGCGTCGCAACGCCGACGGAGACGTTTAGCGACTGCGTCGGACCCCCGCGAACTGTTGCGTCACTTATCTATGGACAACGTGCATAGACCATCTTATAATAATCGGTTTTGAATAAAAGGTGGATCTCTTCAAGGCACTTTTAAAGATAGCACAGGGGATGATACGATGACAAACATGTTTTTTTGTTAATCTGCGCTTTGAATCTTGATGTCATATAAATAAAAGGTGTATTTTCAACGTATCATTTCAAGATTTAAACGTGTTAAATATTATAGATTCGTTAAAAAAACATCCCCATACATCATCGATACAATTTTCAATTGTATATTTTAGAATATGTTACATTTCCACCCACTAAAAGATTACAAGATAATTGGAGAAAACTTTTTTTAATCAAACAAAAAATATGAAATCAATATATCGTAGTCATACAGGAGAAAGTGACCAAGTGCATTTCTTACAAAAACGTGATTATTGACTATTTGATATTTTACTAGCTTAATATTACCCTGAAAAAATCCCAATGCGGTTTTAAACTTGAAAGTATAAAATATTGACTTGTTAAAAATGACCAACTGCATTGATATTTATTTTCTTGCCAAGCAAAAGTGACTTAAATGGCCTTCCTGAAAATTTAACGATTTTTAATTTTGTACTCCCGTACGACTACGATATGTAATAAAGAGTGCGTTACCACCTTATATGGATTTACCCTCGATTTAAAATATTGTTGTTTTTTTTAAACTCATTTTTTGTAAAACTGTTACCTGTAACGTATATACATTCACAGAAATAGTTTTTCATCGTAAGTAACCAGAAATAAGCACGTATTCAGAAACCTAGTCATACATTTAAATTAAGTATTATTTTTTTCCTCAAGTTACGTGTTGGTTTAATAAAAAAAAAATTTAAAATAATAATGTAACACTCAATATACTCCTACTGCTTTATAATATACCTATTTATATATGTATATATATATAAATATATATATATATATATATATATATATATATATATATATATATTTATATATATATATATATATATATATATATATATATATATATATATATATATATATATATATATATACATATATATATATATATATATATATATATAAATATATATATATATATATATATATATATATATATATATATATATAAATATATATAAATATAAATATATACATATATATATATATATATATATATATATATATATATATATATATATATATATATATATATATATATATATATATATAAATATATATAAATATAAATATATACATATATATATATATATATATATATATATATATATATATATATATATATATATATATATATATATATATATATATATATATATATATATATATATATATTCCCTCATTTATAAAAAAAATACTTGTAATATATGTATTGACATATAGTACACTATCGCTTACGTTAGTTAACCTTTATTATTATTATTGCCTTCACGTTGTGTAAACGTGAGCTTAAAACTAGAAAGCTTGGGATAATTGAGTGTTAATCGAAAGCTTCTAGCATATTACAGCAGCGTGTTGAATAAATATTTGAACACGTTAAGTTTGTCAAGTTACCCAAACATTTTCAAACAATAACATTTAGATCAATTCACCGTGTAATTACGATTAAAACTGGCGATAGATTAGATTAAGTACTATAGAATCCTAATACATAACCTCAGTAAAAACTATGCGAGTTTCGACATATAGACATTTATATATGTATATATATATATATATATATATATATATATATATATATATATATATATATATATATATATATATATATATATATATATATATATGTGTATATATATATATATATATATATATATATATATATATATATATATATATATATATATATATACTTATATATATATATATATATATACTTATATATATATATATATATATATATATATATATATATATATATATATATATATATATTTATGTAAGTATATATATTTTCTATTTTTCTTTTGCCGGATTATCGTGCGCCATTGTTAAAAATAGCGGTGTTTCATAAATCTTTCTTGAATTAAAATTCTGCTGTCAAATATAGTTTAAGACGCCCACGATTTTTTCTGAAATAACTTTTTTTATTAAAATGTCTATTTGTTGATAATCATGGCGTATTTTTCTAAGTTTACGTTTTGATATTCAGCTTAAGATTATTTACTATTTAGTAACAACCTGTACTTTTATACTTTTGCATTGGTTCAATGTTTTACCACGCTGAAAGTCTTAGGTGAATATTATACATTCTGCCCTTGAAAATAATGCTTCCCCTCTTTGCTTTTAGGATATTTAGATAAATCTTAGCATCAATACATCTTATTTATTCCCGATACATTATTCAATCTTCATTTAACGATTATTTTCATCTTAAAAAGATAAATATTTGTTTTTTTATTAAATACATTTAAATATTTGTATCAATGTCGTGCCATTTTCGTACCATTTATCCCGTTTCTGTAGACAGGGGTGATAAAGTGAGCCTTTTTTCACGTTAAATTGAACGATTTTGTCAGGCACTGTCAAAATTATCTTGCCATAAAACTTTTTTTTCTTTTCATATAATATCGTTGAAGTCAAATAATTATCATAACTGACTCATGTTTAAAAAATATGTAGCTAGCTTAAATTTATTAAACCGCAGTTTTTTCGGTCAAAAAATTGTCAATGTATTACTTATTACAAATCGAAGTTGGTGAAGATCATTTTGTCACTAACCATCGATATTTTTTACTCGTTATACTGAGTAAAGGTTTTTTTCATTATTTACAATATCAGGTCTACAGTATTATTATATTTGAAATCATTTCTATTAGAAATCCTATTACTTTTTTCCTATAAAAAGTTCATTACATGCCTCGATAGCAGTGTTTACAGCCGTCACTAATGTGTGGTGACATTCTATACATAAAATTTATTACAATGTAGCTACACGTCATGATCATTGTGGACTTTATTTTTTGGTGAAAACACATCGTCTTAATAATATATGGCATAATATGACGATACCTTCGGGGTTTGTATGTAACATAATATTTTGATTCAATTTATTTTGCCTCAAGGGACTCTTATTCGTTAGAGATTGCCAAGCGACCTAAATATAGCTTTTATTTTGTTCATATCAATTTTAGATACCTACTATTCCTTCTCTATTTCCTTCCCCATCCTAATCCTAATCCTTGATCCAATATTGTGGAGAGCAGAACTGATCACCTGTTTCTATCCGATGTTCGATCAAATTATCACGTTACAACATAATATCAAATAACAAACCAAAAAAAATCTTCAGTATAATATTATTAAACTTTATCCGCACCCAATGGTGCACAGGGCACTGCATTGTAGGGACACAGTGTTATCTTGATCGTTAATAGCATAGATTTTCATAATAGATTTTCTTCAGTATAATATTATTTTATTTTAGTGGTCTCTAATTATTCAGTTTTATTTTAACTAAATTACAGTCTTAAATATCATTTAAGTTGAATATCATATGATTTCAAGAAATATTTTCATGGTCTATACATACACTGTTGTTGGTTCTATCTACCAGTGATTGAGACCACACTATCTGCAGGCGGATTCGCCCTCATAATAGAGATCTCTGAAAAGAAGTGATAACATTTAACCGTACTGTATACATCGATATGAGATCAAAAGATGCCGCAAAAGTCATGCGTTTACACGCAATTTACGATGAGTCGAGTGAAAAAGTAAAATTACCCTTTCCGCCGAATATCACCAGTCGAGTGAAACGGTAAAATTACCCTTCCCGCAGATAGTGTGTTTTTGATACCAATCTTCTTCTTCTTCATGAGCCCTTTCACCTCCACTGCTGGATATAGGCCTCTTCCCCTTCTGTCCATTTCCTCTGATCGGTTGCTGTTTGCTGCCAGTTTTTACCTCAGCGACTATATCGTCGGACCATCTCTTTTAGGCTCTTCCTACACCATTTTTGTTCTCCCAAGTCTCCTTTGTTAAATTCTTAAGGTCCATCTTTGTTGAAACCAATATTGTTTATTAAAAGTCACATTTTTGTTACTTATTTCAACAACTTGATAAATAAATTATTTATTTTTTTGTATTATCATGCCTCTCTCGACGGCTTTGATTATTCTCTCTCGGTTTGTTACATACTCTACTTTTATAAAATAAACATCGATACCAGGAGACCAGTAGATACAGTAGGTTATTTTAGATTTAACTCTCCTGTAAATTAATACGATTTGATATTTAATACGAGTACTATGCAATAATGGCAATTCTCACTGCTCTGTCAATATAATTACACATCATTACCTTAGTTTGTTGTAGTGACACCTTGCATTATTAGCATGACTATTCCGAGTATAATAATATATTGTTTCAGTAATATATAATGTAATAAATAGACCATATCCAATTTATTGTTTAGCAATACAACAGAGTGGAATATTTTATTCTACTTTTCTAGTCAAAAATAAAAACAGAATGTCATTGAGAAAATTCAACATTTGTAGGATATTTTGATTATTATTATCGTTACTTTTACTGTATTAAGTATGTATATTCATATAATCTTCTGTGTTCGCACTTTTTGTGCCTAATGTGTAAATGTATGACCCCCCCCCCCCCATTACTTATGATTCTGGACCAAGTTAAGGGCAGCTTTTAATGAAAATACCATTTTCAATTCCTTTATTTTGTTTGAGAGTTTTATCTTGAAGGAGAGCGTCATCTTGCACGCTTACCCTCAACTGTACCAGTTGATACCAGCTTCTCGAAACTCATAAAAAAATATTCATCTTCTTTCTTGTCAGAAACAAAATGTTTTCTGCATATCGTGGAAAGTCTTTCGATTACTGACTGTTCCTGGGAAAAGCACCATTTATGCTCTTGTAATTAACCCACGGGAATTATTTCAATGTAAGCTAATACGGGACTATCGTAAAATGTAAAACGATAAAAAAACTCAGATTTGACCAAAAAACGTTTACGAAAAATATTCATTTGATAAGCGCCAAATGGTTTTTTTAGAACTTATACTAAAAATATTTAAGATACATGCTAGTTGTCACTGCATTATTTTCATGAATTGCCTTGGCGCCCCCATAGATTAGGCGTCCGTCGTAAATTTTACGAACATCCCGTAATCTAGGGTTAAAGAATATAATACAACCAGGACATCGATTACTTACGAAAGTTGACAGTTAAACTATGTAGTGAATCTGACTCTAACTTTGTTCGGTAATGAGCTAAAAATTCATCGACGGCTTTGAAATTTTGACGCATCGTTGTATTCGAACGCGTATGTTATTCTCTTTTCTTGATAATACTGATCCACAACCCATTTAAAAACCGCAAAGTCGTTAGCAATAAATGTGCAGAAGTAATGTAAAATTTACGTAGTTAACTTATAACATTTCATTGTAATTCTAGTCCTGAGATTTCTAGTCCACTACCAGTTATTTTTTTATACATTTATGTGACAAATGTTTTTTTATACATGTCAATATTTAAAGAAATAGTTTTTTTAATGAACGCACTATCATTATTCGTTATCAAGTATTGTGTATTATTTTTAGCACGTATCAAATATGAAACCTCGATATTGCTAGTGTTGAATTTCATTTTCCAGTTATGTAATTCAGTCCTTCGTTCGCTCCGAGCAGTGTTCGTCGAAATGTCTCCTAATTATTGTCAGGTGACACTTGTTAGACAAATAACGTATCAATATGTCAGTGTGCCGTATCGGAATGTCAATTAAATATAATTAGAGACATACTTTGAATATTACGGGGGACTGACTTGTGTTAGTCAATACTGCATTCACGTACAAAGCAAATCACCCTACTTGCGTTTAATATAATATTTAACAATAATTTATATTACGAAGTACGAATTTGAACCTAATTATTATTTCTGAGTTACAAGTAATTTTTTTATTTACAAATTTTAGAATTTAAAGAAGATATATTCAAACTTTGTTTCCTCTTGCGCTTATCTGTACTCAATGATGCATAGGGCACAGCATCGCATAGACACAATGTTATCTTATTCTATATTAAAAAGAAGGCAAGTTATGCTTCATAAACGTAATACAATTTCAATTAATGTGCTCTGTGTTTATAATAATACAGTAATTTGATGTTTTATCTAATTTGAATTAATGGATTTTTCTTCTAACTTTACCTAACCTAACCTAACCTAACATTATCTAACCTGACATAACCATTCCGCACGTCTCGTGTGTAACGTGTGCGAGTATTTCTCTATAATTGAATCATGCCATTAAACGCTAAAATAACCTATATAAAGATGTACTACAATTATGAAAAATAACCCTTTAAAATCAGAGCACCAAATAATTTTAACCATACATATCTTCTCTCATGTTAAAACATTCGCTCTTCGCTAATCTAACCTAACCTAACCTTACCTAATATAACCCCGCGTCTCGTATGTAACATATACGAGTATTTCTTCATAATCAAATCGTGTTATTCAGTAATAAAATAAACAATTTAAAGATAAAAGAGAATTGTGAAAATATTACCCTATGAATTTCGCGCACAAAATAAATTTTACTACA
>NW_028282774.1:0-12884 GCF_059751285.1 Brachycentrus maculatus
TAATCGGCGGATATGCATCAGGAGATGGATGAATGTGGAAAAGGCAAAGACTGTTTGCGAAAGAAGAGTTGTGTGGCTGTCTTTCTTCCTGTCTACCCATGTGGAGAAGCGGCGTGATGGTGATTCAATTAAATTGTAAAAGAAGAACACTTGTTTTTCCCCACTCGAGCTATATTTATTTAATTATAACGACTAGTTTCGGAAGCTATGCTTCCATCTTCAGGTCTAAATATTAACTGAAATTTTAAATAAATTTTGCTCAAGTGGTAAAGAACAAGTGATTTTTTTTCCGATTTCATCATTTCTTACCACAAAGTTAATGCTAAAACAATAAATAAAATGTTCGCAATTAGTTAAATCAATTTTATCAAATAAAGCTGTCATCCAAATATTAATAAAAATATTGTTAAATATTTCCATATGTTGAAATTAAAAAATATAATAAAAACAGAGGGTGTTCTTTATACATTATTTAGTCTTTTTTTAAGCATTATGCTCGTAATATAATGATTTTGTAGAAATTCTTTGAATACTCAAGTTTAATGGCTTAAAGCGCCAAGGTTTAGACAAAGCTTTGATAATTTCAAATGAAAATTAATCGATTATTTTCGCGCGTTTATCTATTTCTAGAACGTTAATTTAAATGTTAAATAAACACAATCTTGGATTGACGTCAAAGATTGAGTTATCGAAAATAGATTTTGATAGTTGGTGATAAGCAAAAAAAAAAAAAACTTTGTTTTTCATTTCTTTCATAGCTGTTGGTATTATTGCTTGAATTATTAGTTGAAATTTTCCTGAGGAAAAAAAAAAATAATCGTTCTGCTAATGCTACTGAAGTAGATGAAAATACAAAAAAAATACCTAAATGGAATTTTTGATTCAAAATAATCATTAAAAATACAATTTATGCATTGCATTACTCTGGTATTACCGGCATTGCATTACTGTGGTGCAGTGTAAATACTAGAGAGAGAAGAAAAGAAAAAAAACGTGTGTATTTGAATGCAGCGTTTTCTCAAAATCTGTTAACAGTTTCAGGAAAATTAAGATTATGAACAAATTAAATTAATTTTATATTTATTGTATAAAGTTATCATGATCATATTTTTTATGGTTTAATTTACAGACAAAATTATGATGTCTCAACATAGGTGAAGAAGTATAGGATGTCTGGATATTTGCTCGGCTTATGACTTGACAAAGGCTGATTAAGTGATCAATTTACACGCATGCACCCCATAATTTTACTATCATTCACCGCACTGCTCAATTAAAAACAGCCATCTTTATTGGATAGAAAAAGCATTTATTAAGTAGGTACCCTTTTATTTGTATACATGTGAACATTGAATCAGTCTATAACAGGTAATAAGCCCTGTAAATACCCAAGCTTCCATATTCTTCTTCATCTATGTTGAGATGTCAGAATTAAAAGAAAACTCAGTGGAAAACCTAGATTGTGGACAAGTATTTAGACACTTCCTTAATTTTTTCGAATTCAGAAGAAATGTTTTATCTCTTGAAAAAATTGTATTAGGCGAATTGTGATGTTTTTGAAAACAATATTAAATTCAGGGAGATACATTTTCAAAATAAACAAAAATGGTACAGTAATCGTATGGTTGTTTTTTTTTGTTTTTAAATGAATTGCTTCCTATCATGTCTAAATTACAAATACAAATATAATGGAATTACAAATAGACTAATCATGAGACATAACTTAACATAGAAATGACTAGTGGTTGAAGGAATACAGATTCAGGAAGAAGAATGGTATAATTCCGCGGATTGACGTAAGAGTTGATTTGATCTCCGCCCTCGCAGAATATTCCGCAGATCTTCTAGAACGTTCCGCGTACAGATTTTTGATCTGACCATCGAAGCAGTTGGTCAATGTAACCACAGCTGCTGGTGAAATCTTGGCAGAAGACATCTATAAACACGAGCGACATGGATATTCCGTATCCTGTTGGAAACGAAATTAATTATCGAAAAAAAAAGTCTCCCACTCATCCTGTGAAAAATATCGTTGATTTGTTTCAAATGGGGCAGACAACGTGTTTTTTAATATAAAACAACATATTTCGCCAACGTGCGTATGTTTTCAACTTTTCAACACGTTTTTAACTTGTCACAATTAAATTACATCGTGTTATTCTTCTCATTACTTTTTTGTCGTGATTAATCGTAAATTATTTGATGTGTGAATAGTTTTTCAGTTTATGTGCCAATGAATAAATCACACCATGAAAACAGTAGATCCGCATCAATAGATCTTTATCGCTTAAATGATTAGTTCAGATATACCGGATCAATTGAACAGATCCTTCGTCGAACGAGTGGTTGAATTATCAACAACTCACTGGTTCATGGATTCATGTATTAATTGTGGAACAATATTAAATGAAATTTTACTTTTTTTCTCCAAACCTTCGACAGGAGGGTAGAATTTTTATCGAAAATCCTATTGACCATGACGACAAACGACCAAATACATATTTTTTTCCAATTAGACTCTAATACGCATTGTGCACAATCTATCCATATTTTCCCGATTAAAAGTGACATATAAAATACTCCTCCGTGAATCAATCCGGAGACTTTAATGATAACACAACACAGGCGCCGTGGCGTAGTCGGGTAGACGCTCTACTGTGAAACTGGCGTCGTTTGTTCGATTCCCGCCAATTACAAAACAAATTCAAGAAATATTTATTTTTTACCTTGGATCGTATGTTTTGCTCTTCTGTCTGCAAACAAGGCTTTGCGGGTTATAAAAAAAACCATTTAATGATTTAAAAAAAAATCCAAATGTAAAAAAGTAATGCGAATTAAAAAAAATATGTATAAAGGAATGTGTTAAAGGGAATGGGAAGTGTAAAATAAGTTTTTGAGAATGTAAAAAATAATGAAAAAGTGAAAAGTAATCAAACTTTTACATTGTTTCATACAAATTAATCCACGAGTAACACATTCAAACTCGCTTTGATATCACACGAGAAACTTTTATAAGTTCCGATAAATGTAGGGTGATATTTAACATTCAGATAATATTTTAAAACTTTTTTTTTGAAAAGGATACTGATATTTTATTTATTGTTTCGGCATTAACTTTGTGGTAAGACATGTTACAATAATTAAAGAAAACACTTCGTTTTTTACCGCTTGAGTTTAATTATAGACTACATGTTTCAGAAGCTAAACTTCCATCATTCATTATACAGACCTGAATGATGGAAGTTTAGCTTCTGAAACATGTAGTCTATAATTAAACTCAAGTGGTAAAAAACGAAGTGTTTTTTTTAATTATTGTAAAAGGATACTGCTTCAAATAACTTGGAAATTGAATAAAATAATTTTATTTACAAAGTTCACATCTTTCACCATCTAAAAATATTTTTATTTTTATTTGTCATCTTGTGTGGCGTGAAGGTAACTATCACTTCCGAGGTCGTGTGCTCAATTCTCACGAGAGCAAAGATAACAATTTTATATTTAACATATTTAAAATGAAAACATACAGGAGTGGTTGAGTAAATTTACATTTTATAAAACTAAATAAGTGATTGACTTTAAGCTGTTCTAAGTAAACATTCTATTTCGAATTGTATCGTATCTAAAATATATATATATATATATATATATATATATATATATATATATATATATATATATATGTATATATTTTTATTTATATATATATATATATATATATATATATATACATATAAATATATATATATATATATATATATATATATATATATATATATATATATATATATATATATATATATATATATATATATATATATATATATATATATATATATATATATATATATATATATATATATATATATACATATAAATATATATATATATATATATATATATATATATATATATATATATATATATATATATATATATATATATATATATATATATATATATATATATATATATATATATATATATATGTATTTATATATATATATAAATATATATATATATATATATATATATATATATATATATATATATATATATATATATATATATATATATATATATATATATATATATATATATATATATATATATATGTATATATATATATATATATATATATATATATATATATATATATATATATATATATATATATATATATATATATATATATATATATATATATATATATATATATATATATATATATATATATATATATATATATATATATATATATATATATATATATATATATATATATATATATATATATATATATATATATATATATATATATATATATATATATATATTTATTTAAGATTTTTAGCATGGATTAACCTATGTTTCACTTAAATTATACAGAATGGACTTGAAAAAAGGCCTTTCATATGATAATATAGAGGTAACATGATATATCCAATATATATTTTACCACACATTAATTGTGTTTAACACGTTGTCACTTGAATGCAGAAATATTATTTGCACTCATTATAATCGGATTGCGGTCACGTAGTTAGTGTCGTTCTATCTGATACAGAGTAACTAGGTTTGAGCCCGTTCTATCACAACTTGATTCCCATTTCTATTAACTAGGCACCAAAAACCTATCAAAATAGTACGGAATTAAATTGTACCATATGTGCCAATAAAAATTACACAAATCTTTCAAAAGTGAATTCTAGAATTATTTTGTAATATTATCTTTTGAACATTTTTTATCCCTTTTTAGTATTTTCTTTTTCCTAAAACACAATTAGTAGCCTAAAGAACACAATTAATTTCTATCTTATATTTATTTTTAACGTTTAAGTGATTTTATATATTTTGAAGCAATATATATTATTATACACACATTTTTATTTATCAAGTCTTTCTGCTGTCCTTATTTTATGAGAAAACTTTTCTGTATACTTCAGCAAACTATTTGGCAACCAAATAATTAGATTATATATCATTTACAAATAAAACGTATAAATATTTACGAGTTCTTCAATAATTCTTCCAGCGAATTGCTTTTTCGGCCAATTGATTGAATATACAAAGGAAGACAAATCCGTAATAATTTATATTGTATTACTTCGGACAAGTATATTAATCTTCTTTGATAAACAAAACTAAATCTCGTGATCTTTATTACTTTCTTCCAGCAGTTATTTTTTATGGAGGCGACAGAAAACCGAAATACGTATTATGTTCTCTCCTTAAGGCAATAAAACAATAACTGTGTTTAGACCTTATTCAATAAACTTAGTTTAATGGTCACGTTCTTATTAATCTTAATAGACATTAAAATACAAGTGGAAATAAAAAAAAAATACAAAATAAATAAGTTAATTGGTGTTCGATAATTTGACTTCAGGTTATGAGGTTAAAAAATTTTTCATTGCAACCAATATTCGGCACATTGTCGAACTATATTTGTTAAATTACTGTTAACTTGGTAAATTATTTATTAAAACTTTTTGTGACACGCGTTTCAATCCACTCAACATCATTATCCTGACAAAAAATGTACAATCATATTTAAAATCCTACATCTAAAACTAGTTTCGGCTTTTTATATAAATAAATGATAATGTGAGAATGTGGCGTAAATTTTCCAATGTAAATATATGTATATTCAAACAATTGTAATTTCATATTTAAAGTCTAAACTTCAAACTTCAAGAAAACCGATGAAACTCACAAATTTGATTACTGAATTTAAATTGAGATTGCACGGCTGAAATAAGCATTATCGATAAAAAAAAAATTAAAAGGTGTGTTGAGATGGTTTGGACATGTATAACGAAAAAACGGCAAAACTAATTTATAAAGCGAATGTAGTTGAAAAAAAGAGCAGAGGAAGACCGAAAAAAACTAAGCGTGATCAGGTATGTTATATACTTCAAAGTGGTCAGTTTAGAGTTAAAACAATCTGCGGGTAAGTATGAGTAGATGCATGAATGTGGAAAAAGCGCAGAAAGTTTGCAAAGACAAAGTGGTGTGGCGTTCTTTTCTCTCTGCCTACCCTAACAAGAAAGCGGTGTGATGGTAAGTTAATAAGTACCTCTTATAAAAGAATCGATGTTCATTGTTCCATCTTTCTTGAATGAAAATAATACATAAAACGGTATGTTTTATCTCGATACAATAAATATTTAACGCGTCATTATGTAGAGGGCGTTCTGATTATTTCCGTTTTATTTATACTCGGACCGTAATCTCTATTTTCGTCTCAGCCTGAGTTGAAATTCTCTCAAGAGCAGGTACATCTGGCGGGAATTCACGAACAAATATTTTCGTATTTAGACAATACTGAAAAATAAGCATGTACAAATTCATGTCATGGTCTGTTAGGCAAATAAACCAAAAATATTTTTCTCTACAAAATTCCACATTTATCAAATTACAACTATCAAACGAAAGGTACTAAAAAACAATCCATTTATACATCTAACAAAAATTAATGCAATAGGGATATTCACTTGTTTTTAAAAAAATTGAGCATTTGCATAATACCACGTATTATTAACTAGTTTTGAAAACATTAATTATTTTGATGGACAGTTGAAAAGCAAAACTAAATAGTTTTACTATTCACATGTCTATGAGAACAGCTATAGTTTTCGAAACTAGTCGTGTGTAAAGAAATAGAAATAAGTGGCATTATGCGAATGTATTTTTTTCCAATAATCAACATGTCATTCCACGAAGTTAATGCCGAATCAAAGAATAGTGGATATTCAATAATGGGCAGACTTTAAAATGATATTTTTTACAACATACCTCGTATAGACATTTGTGAATTCATGTGCATATTTCTATATGTATATAAATAAAAATAAATAAAAAAAAATTAAAAAAAAAATATATAAATATATATATATATATGTATACAAGTATGCCGATGCTAATTTTGAAAACTTTTGCCGATTTTCAATTTTCACTGAAAATCCTCACCTGTTTTCTTTCCAACGCTAGATTTTACTTTAATTATAAATTTAGTTCAAGCATTTTGCAACGGGAAGTTATTTAAAGAGGAATGCAAACAGAACTCTCCTCAATTTATTTACTTTGGCTGATTTTACCAGAGAAAAACTTTATTAAAGTGTTTTTAACGTCAAAATTGCAGAATGTTCTGTAAAATTGATTTTTATTTTTACATTAGGATTTCGGTCAAGTTTGTTTATACCAGTGAGTAGAATTTGAAAAAAAAAATACAAATAAAGTACTTATACAGATACATTTTAATGAATAATAAAAGGACATTTAAAAAATACCCTCTTTTGCTCTTAATGCATCTTTTGTCAATGTTGAACCGAATCAATTATATATTCCATGTGATTTTATTACAAGTATGATTTTATTTGAATTTAATGTTTTTTTTTAAATATACAAGAAACAGCAAGAACTCAGTACGTAAGTTTGCATTGAAAATAACAAGATTCAAAGCAATACCAAAAATAAAATGACAAAAAAGCTTTTTTAAGCTCGTTTCCTTTTTTTTCGACAATGCAATAAAACATTTAACTAGTTGATTACGTATTAAAGTATGATATCTATCAAACCAACACATAATTAAGTGATGTAATTTGTGGGTGAAAAGAATGTGCTTTAGAGAGAAGCTTTTAAGAGTGTGATCGAACAGTGGTTCATAAGTGTGAATACGTGTAGGAGAGTTATATTAATAGTTAAGAAACATTTTTATTAAAAGGTTATATGAGCGACGCAGTAAGGAGTTGGTGGACTACAGATTAGCAAGTGTATGAAGAATGGATGAAAATATATTCAATAGGAAGTTATCATAATATATGTTAAGTGGATATGCAAGTTTAAAGATAAAATGTAAGGAAATTTGACTTTAATATTTATAAAATGTAATATGACAATTCACTCACTCCTTTCAACGTCATATATCAAAAATCGTCAATTTTCAGTTCTGCATGTTTTTAGAAAACCCAAAAAATGTACTAAATCCCAGAAAAAGCGGCATATTTTTAACTTAATATTTACCCGCTACAGGGCAGAAAGTGTTGTTTTTGCGTTTAGAAGAAAAGGTATTGTTTAATTATTTTTTTCAAAATATTTTTCAAAAGATGAAAAAAACATTCAGATTTTACCTTAAAGGATCTGTTGCACAATAAAAAGTTCAATAAATGGCTTGATATTTATTTTTTATATTTTTTTATATTTTTAAACTAAAAAAACGATCTCCTGAAAAATCAAGTTTTTTGATATATGACGTTGTTGAAAGGAGTGAGAGATATGTTCCAACCATCTCAATATACATTTTTTTTAAATATATGACAGTCCTGCATACATTTTCCTTTTTCACTATATGAACATCTAACATAAATAATTTTGGGGCACATTCACCTAAGTTATCACATTTTGACTGCCTTCATTAATTTTTCAACCTTCTTTCAGTTATTACCATCGATATCTGGAATATTTCACTTCCTAAGAATAAAGCAATCAAGTATAAAGCATGTGAAGTTGTTGAAAAGAGTGAGCAAATTGTGAGGGCAGTTTGTTTTTTTGTCTAAAAAAAATTGAAGACCTATTTTCGTCATATTCGGTTATACTGTGTCGACGATCTATAAACCGACGCATTCATAAACCGAATAGTTCAATCTGTACGAAAATCTTATTTTTGTAATTTTTGGATGGCGTCCATACAGAAAATCATCTTATTTGATACCAAAATAAAACTAAAATCATTCAATGGAAATAAAATATGTATTCTGAATTTGAAATTTATTTTTTTATTGTAACTGCAGACAGTTGGTAGATTTCCTTATTGAATTATTGGGTAATATATCCAAAATTAAACAAGGTTTATTTGGTTGAATTCTGCATTTATTTATGTATATTTTACAACATTTTAAGTGTGTCCAAATACTTGTTCACAAAATCTGGATTATCTCCAATTACAGGAGTTATTTTCATATTATTTTTTGACATTTCATCAAAGATGAAGAAGAATATGGAAGTCTGGGCATTTACGGGGCTTACGACCGTCATAGGCTGGTTTAAGTGATCACTTTACACACGTGTAACATTCACCAATTCTACCCATTATTGACAACCACACTACTCAAATTCTTGGAAGTTCTATATATATGAACCAATTTAGAAACTTTGTTCTTGAATCACTAGAACTTCACTAGAGACATCTATTGGTGAGATGTGAAGAAGCTTTTTTATTAAGCAGAAACTCTTATATTAGTATGTGAGATCCGAATCCCGGATTATATTATTCTTATTATTATTATTCTTCTTCATCTTTGATGAAATGTCAAAAAATAATATGAAAATAACTCCTGTAATTGGAGATAATCCAGATTTTGTGAACAAGTATTTGGACACACTCAAAATGTTGTAAATAAATTATCTGGTCAAATTATAAGCTTAATAATAAAAATGAAAATGGTATTTTCTGGCGTTTCTCATGTGTGTGATTATAATCCGGGATTCGGATCTCACATACTAATATAAGAGTTTCTGCTTAATAAAAAAGCTTCTTCACATCTCACCAATAGATGTCTCTAGTGAAGTTCTAGTGATTCAAGAACAAAGTTTCTAAATTGGTTCATATATATAGAACTTCCAAGAATTTGAGTAGTGTGGTTGTCAATAATGGGTAGAATTGGTGAATGTTACACGTGTGTAAAGTGATCACTTAAACCAGCCTATGACGGTCGTAAGCCCCGTAAATGCCCAGACTTCCATATTCTTCTTCATCTTTGATGAAATGTCAAAAAATAATATGTATATTTTAATACGTGACGCGTTTCGTCTTCTTAGGACATTATCAAACAAGTGTTTGATAATGTCCTAAGAAGACGAAACGCGTCACGTATTAAAATATACATAAATAAATGCAGAATTCAACCAAATAAACCTTGTTTAATTTTGAATATATTAACCAACAAGTGAAGTAAATGTTTCTCTTCTTCTAAACCTTATCCGCACCCAATGGTGCATAGGGCACTGCATTGTATCGACGCGATGTTATCTTGATCGTTACTTACATGAAGGCAATATGATCACTCCTGCGCTTCAGGGACTGCATCCAGTCCAAATTAATATTAAATAAATAATAAATAATTTTTCACCCTCCCCTCTGGAATTGAACCCGGTACCTCCAGCACGATAGTTACACACCTTAACCATAACACCAAGGAGGCAGAAAATATTATACATAAAAACCATTACTTTTTAAAGCTCGAGTATCAGATGATAATAATTCCTACCGCGTATTGGGCGCTAACTTCTGCCTACAATACTCGAGCTTTGAAAAGTTACGGTTTCACAAAATTCGTTTGATATGCAAAGTGCCATATGATATTACGTAGATAATATATCACGATTCCGCGGCACAAAAAGGATTCATATTTAATACGGTACAATTTCAAACGGCGGGAGTTTTTTCCTTGATCTTTGTTTTGATACTACCTTTGTAATGACGTTATACGGCATCAAACGCCGAGTTAATTTTTACTTTGAAATTGTATAAAATATGCGTAGACGTCCATGTTTTAATTACAACTTTTTTATTATTGTTTCGAAAGTAAAAAAAGAAATTAAAAATAATGGCTGCAAGAGTAGAAAAGCAAATTACTTTTTTTTTTAATTAATCCTCTATCTATCTAGATGCTTTAATCTTAAAAGAAAGATAATTAACCAAATTAACCTTGATTTATGTCAATTTATGGCTGCAAAATTATTTTAAGTCATACTGTGATATTTTTTTTTTTTAAATCATAAAAGAGATTCTTTGACTTTGACAAAGATATGTTGATTCTCTAACATATCTTTGATATGTTAAATAAAAACCCATTCCCAACATTCACATTTACTAAGAAAGAATCATGTTAATCATAAAAAATCATTCATTGAACATTTTAAAATATTTAAGTCGAGTCATAATATTAATGCATATTCATATTTTTATCAAAAAAACATTGAAATCGACGAAATAAAGTTTTCATTTTAATAAATAAAAAATGCCTAGGACTTGTATTAAAAGTACAACTCAAGAAAACCTCACTTGCATGAATTCAAATGAATGTTTTCCACATCCGAATCTAATAGCACATAGATAATTTCAATGGAAATGAATCTTACATATTATATATTTCACAAGTTTTGGCTAGTATTTTATATTTTATATTTCAACCATACATGTTGATCTTATCAATTGAAGTATAAATATAACTTTCCAAAATTTCAATAATCTGGTTGTTATTTATACGTAGGACAGTGAAAGTTACACAGTGTATTAAGTGATCACTCAAACCAGTCAATATAACAGGAGCCTTATGAATTCCCAAACCTCCGTATTCCTACCCCAATAGACTTTTTAATGCTGAGATAAAAAAATATATATATATATATATATATATATATATATATAATATATATATATATATATATATATATATATATATATATATATATATATATATATATATATATATATATATATATATATATATATATATATATATATATATATATATATATATATATATATATATATATATATATATATATATATATATATATATATATATATATATATATATATATATATATATATATATATATATATATATATATATATATATATATATATATATATATATATATATATATATATATATATATATATATATATATATATATATATATATATATATATATATATATATATATATATATATATATATATATATATATATATATATATATATATATATATATATATATATATATATATATATATATATATATATATATATATATATATATATATATATATATATATATATATATATATATATATATATATATAAATATATATATGTGTGTATTAAATCACACCATTTAAAATATTTTTAGGTTAATTCAATCATCAATAATATTTTTATTTTATTTTAATGTATTTTAATGACTGTTATAAAGTTAAATTAATTTAAATGTCCAAGGAACCCTTTGTATTTGGTTAAATTGTTATTTTTTCATTAGTTGGTCGAAAGAAATGACGGTAAAATCCCACAATACTGTTTCGGTTAGAGCATTAACATAACAATTAATGGATTACGTATTTAGAGAGGGTCGAAATTAACGAATTTTATCCCAATATTTTCTCCAATAATGAAAATATCGCCACACTTTCATTCCAAATGAGAGCTTAAAAGTAATAAAGGTTTTGTAAATATTTTTTTTATTTTACGGGCTTTTTTGTTATTTTTTGCATAGTTAAAAATATTTTGTGTGCGTGAAAATTCTAATAAAAAAATGAATAACAAATCTAGCTTAAAAACTTTTTGTTTTCGCTTCACATTTTATTGTTGTTTTATTTTAAGTGGATAAGTCGGTGAATTTATTCATTATTATTGTATAATAAATATAAATATAAATATAAAAATATAGGTAGAACGAAGTTAAGTATTGTAGAAATAAAAAAATATATATTTAATTTCTTTATTGAACTTCTTGTACAGAATAAATGTATATCGGGGGATTTATTTCTAATAAATAATATTTTCTAACAAACCTTAAAAAAGACTTGTGACACTGATCAATGTTTAGATCTTATACAGTTTTTGAAAAATAGAGGACATATAGGGCTTGTACATAAGTATAAACAAAAAAACTTATATGACAATTAATTGTAATATGAACGAACAACAAAATTCAATATTTTATAATAATAAAACTGTTTATTAATGAGAATCAAATAAGGCAAAAGAGGAAGGATCAGGTAAGAAGGTAGAGATAAAGGAACCAAATAAAAATTATAAAATGGGCAGTTCAGGTTCCAGAATAGAATAGTAATGTTTCAGGCATTTCTAAATCTCATCAGA
>NW_028282775.1:0-27344 GCF_059751285.1 Brachycentrus maculatus
TTCGACGATCTGAATATATGGATGCACAATATTTATGATGTGTATGATGTGTATGATAAATGAATGCTATGGATGCACAATATTTATGATGTGTATAATAAATGTATGGCTTTGCATCATCAACAAACAATATCGTTCTAGTGCTATTGCTTGGCGATGAGTGGAGACATCGTGAAGATTTAATTGAGGGACTATTAAATCACTTCGTTTTTGGGCTTGAAGATTAGATCCTCCAGTGCCATCTCCTGATCCTTAACTTTATTAATCGACTGACTCGACATTCTCTTTTTAGTTTCCTTTTTTGTTTATTTTTCTATTTTGAAATTCTCTTACCAGGGAATCAAATTTTTTTATTTCAGGAATCGGGCCAATTGCTTGGTTCTGTGCAGGGTTCTCGAATTTGTGATAGCCTTGGTTTGCATGTTGGTCTCAATATCACTTTGCATATCCGAGTAGAATTGATGTATTTAGGCCTTGCTCATGAAGACTGAATTAATCTTTTGCTTGTTCTTCACGCTGTTCTCCTCTACATAGTTGCAGAGGCACGCATTTTATTGTTGCAAAGTACGAGTTTTAATCATAAGCCCCTTCTCGATTGCACTTTAATGTTAGAATATCGAATTAGAAGATTAGATATAGTCTAAGTGGAGTTTGTGTTCATCATTTCTATAAGATTAACTGTTAAAGTATCATTCGAGTAAGTATGCTCATATAATTAAATTCCAGTCGTGAATGTCAATTGACATGAGTCGGGTTGCTGTTTTATTTGAGCAATCCTCTAATATCCTCGAATCCAAGGCTCTGCTGCTCCAAAACACCAAGCTTTCGTTCAGCTTCAAAAGCAATACCGATGCCTCGAATGGTAAAAAAAAGGCAGTCTCATCTCACTCCAAAGCCAGTCCCCATAAAGGCGAGGAATACGAGTATGATATGGTGACTTCCGAAATATATGATATCATCTCAGTAGTGCTTCTCAATTTTGAATAAAAAATGTAGCGATTTCAGCATTTCGAAGGGTCTTATAAAAAGGAGAGCGAAAAGCTCAAAGTCAAGGTTGAGTCCCTCAAGTAATTGTTATTCTCTATACAGGAGCAACAAAAGTATGGATACTCTTTCTGAGCAGCTTCTCGCGTAAATCGAACAGATCATCGAAAAACATCAAAAAAGTGAAGATGCACTGTCCTACTATGATATCCAAAAGAGAAAAAACATGAAGGAATACATAATAAAAAAGTTGAAGGAAGTGGAGAACAGCAACGAGCAGACGAAAGAATCGGCAGCCCCGATGTATTCTCATAAGATTGAAAAATAGCTTAAAAACATGATTTATGAGGCTCACTGCAGGCAAACAATAGTGGACCGAAACATCTTGAAAATCACGGAATAGATTTACGGATAAATCGATAAAAAAATTCGATAAATCCTGCAATAAGTCATGAAGATGAACATAATAGGAATCAGAGGAGGCCATCTAAATGAATAAATGCGCATATTCTACGACGAAAATGCTGAAATAATCGAAAAGGTCATCAACGAAAACACCGCGAGGAATAAAAAACAAGACAGATTCTCATTTTCGGCCATTGCAAATAAGACACCGGGAAAGTCGTACCAATCTATCGACGAGAAGGACTTCCATCGATATCTGGTGTCTTTAAATATGAGAATCAAAAATATATGGTCTTATTGGCATGATTTGAGGAGAGGGGTTGAAACGTTGGTAAACTGCCTGAATGAGAAGGTCAACAGATTAATATAGCTCTAAGCGTTCTTCCAGGAGAAAGAAGATTAAATTATCAGATATTTAGAAAACATTCCCAATTAAATTGGAAGGATATTCCAAGTGAACATCATATATGGCTGCATTCAAAATTTTCATCAGAATTTCGAACTTATCAAAATGTAACTCTACATTTATAAAATAGTCTCGGCTCGTTAAAAAACAACTTTGAACAGAGTATTGAGTACATTATAAAGATGGAAACAAACGCCAGAAACTACTTTCAACAAATTACAAAGCAAGCAGGACATCGTTCAAAGGATTTTAAGCCATTTCTGTTGGAGGACAAATTGTGCTTCGAATAAAACTCAAAATGTATAGATATCTTTATTTAAGGTGAAAATATCATCATGCATCGATTCATTAACAATGTGAAAGATTTCCTGAACAATTGTGGAGGGATGGTGAAACGCATTTACAAGACATCAGATGGGTAAAAAAAACTATACTACTTTGAGGAATTTTAAATTGGAAAGATAGTCAATAAGCTTATTATTGAGAAGTAGTACACTGAAAGTTCGTTTTAACAATCCTAACCGCATGATGCTGCCAAAAATATTTTGCGCATGACTGTCTCAAGGAACTCCCTTAAGAAAAATCAAATTAAAAGCGAACGAATTAATAGAATCGAAAAATTTATCGAATCCATCTTCATCTACAATAAAGATGATTCAGTCAATATATAAAATTCGAAGCGGTTCAATGCTGCATTAGGACCTAAATTACTTCTGCATGGCGCGATTTAGATTTCTTCTGTTGGGTTGTTGTTTGAGTCGTTTTTCAATAAAAAGAATTTATTCTTCGGAAGGACGAAAATATTTATCGAAAGATAGGACATCTTAGAATTAGATCAGAAAAATAGTTTGCTAATTTTTCCTGATGCGCTTGAGATCAAAACCCAAAGAGGATCATTTTATTTTCACGCTTTAGGGGCTCGAAAATAGATTTTCGATGCGATTACATTTGAGTATTTCCCTGAAAATAATCGTGAATAAGTTTAAGATGCAGCAGAACTATTATTCCATGAAGTTTCTCCAGAGTCTCTCCCTTCACTTCCTACAAATTTAGCAGAGCTATTGTTGCCTCTGGAGCATAATATGGGTGAGAAAATATTTGCAGGAATAAAGCTTAATAAATTCTTTCGAAGGTACTTCAGTGATGATGAATTTGAAATAAGAGGTAAAAAATATGATAATTTTAAAAACTACTTTCTTGAGCAGATTGAAGCCATTGGTCCCAAAGGCTACCCCCTAACACCAGAGCCTCCAGCATACTTTATGTACAAGAGTTAGAAATGTTCAGAAAGCATACCTCAGCTGTCATAACGCTTGCATACATATGGAAAGGCTCTCCCGAAGATTCCATTTATTTCAAAAGGAGGAGAAGGCTTATGCGAAGAAAGGCAAACATATCATTGGTGTTCCCCAGAGCTCATTATAATCGAGACTGTGTCAGTGGTGAAAGGATTCTCATTAACTTAAGGCATGCAAATAATATTCAGAAACGTTTTGAAGCAGGAGGGTTCAAATGTAAAGATGGGATCGACAGCTGAGATCAGATTTTCGACTTAATCTTCAACTAATAGCATGATAAAATCACCAGCCTTGAGCAACATGAAAACCTCTGCCATAAAGCTTTGCGAAATCATCGAGAAATACGAAAAAGGCAAAAAATCGAGACAAATAAATAGCAATGCTGACGACAATGAGAAAGATTAGTCTTCTTTATTTAGCCAAGAGCGATTTGATCAGCTCCTAAAGTAAAACAAATCACTCAGAAAATTATTATACTGGCTCATTATAGGTTTCGTCATCCTCTATTTCGGAACCATACTAATTGTGTTTATCTGATGCAATTTATAGTTGCCAATATTTATATATATAATTTATGCAGATACAGACGCATAAAAACCATCATGTATTCAAAACATAGCCGAGATGAATGTTAACAAGATCTCGCTCGCTCTTGTTGATTGATATCAAAATTGATACTTTCTTAGCTTAACTTGTTTGAAGTATTTATTATATTTGATTAGAATATGCGAATTTGATGAATCAGATATCGAATCAGTATTCAGTCTTTGCTTGAACTATTTATTCTTTCTTCGTTTTAGGAATGTATTTCTCTTCAAGCTCTCCCATGATTTCGCCAATTTTATTGAGCCACGCTTCAGGCCATGGAATTTTGTTGTTGACCGAAATCAATCGAATGAATTCTTGCAGACTGGAAGCACTTACAAATGAGCAAGCAATTTGTGAAGTCTTGTTTTCGTTGTCTGTTCGAAATTAACTCAAAAAGGCCCATTTGTTTTAGGAGAAGACTTTCACAAATTTTGGATCGCTAAAAACATCTTTCAGAAATCTCGCATTCATTGATTTGAATTCCCCGTATCGAATGTGTCTTTTATTTCTTATGTGACCACACTACTACTTTAGCTGTCTTCGAGTCCTTCTGATAATTATTTTAATTATTTAAGCTTTTGACTTTTTAAAGTGTTTGATTTTTTTGCGAAGGACTGTGAAAAAGGATGTATAGCGCCCTTAGTTCAAATGCATGGATTCTAAAAGCTAGTCCGGCGTGTTATCATGGCCAAGCAGGATTTTTGTAATGGCTGATTATATTTTTTATTTTTGGGCTTCTTTTATTGACTAACTGTGTTCATCTTCACTTAATTTAAACTAACTTATTAGATGTTCAACATTTTACATTTTCTATTTTATTTGTTCAAATTTTAAGTTTGAGCCTTCTGCCGGTTGTTTGATTTCTTGCATGTCCTCTGATTTGATGATTTGTTCCCTGAACGGGTACGCAACTTAAGCGGGGCCATTTTGGAAGGGGAAATGACTATGAATGTAATCATATTGAAAGGTTCTTGCCAAGCTCTTTTCCGGCAATTAGAAGGCATTCCTGGCAAGACTCAACGAGGGGCTTGGAAAAGAAGGCAGGGCATAATAAAGACTAGGAGGATAACATGTTGGGAAGTATGGAAAGCCAGTATTGTTTTGGTTCATTTTTTAAAAATATTTATTAAGGAATTAAGAAAACAAGTATAAATAATTGCTCAGAGCCGCAATGGAAAGGCTGCCAGGAAATGCAGCCAGAGCCTCGCTCTTCGGTGTATTGGATTCATTTTTTTTAGTCAAAATCTCCAGGTTTTGCGTGGTTGAGCACTATTGGCAATAAAACATAAAAAAATCTCTACTTATCCGAATTCGGCACAATGCTTCCTTTCCATAAGCGCAACATTTTTTAAATATGTCAAGTAACATCTTTTATTTATGCTTCGCAGTTTCGGAAGATCCTTCTAATAATTTAATTGGCATTATAAAATATACATGCATACATAGATCATAAAGCTTTTCAGCTGGTTATTATAAAATATATTTAATATATTCTAATTATATTAGTAAAGGTGAT
Source organism: Brachycentrus maculatus (assembly GCF_059751285.1). Lineage (NCBI taxonomy): Eukaryota > Metazoa > Arthropoda > Insecta > Trichoptera > Brachycentridae > Brachycentrus > Brachycentrus maculatus. Next base: position 5,198 of record NW_028282775.1, read on the forward strand.
AGCTATGGGGAGGGTTATAGAATCCCTTCAGACAACGTGTAAACGAGGAGGGAATTTATTCGCATAATATCGTATTAGTACTGACTGCAGTTATCTGTTCTGATTCTTATCATCGTGCTCCTTAATAGAGTCTGGAGGGGGTCAATATAAATCAATTTATGTTCGTTCATGCTCGTTCATGCTCAGATAATTTAACTGCATCATTGGATAGCCTTTTCGAGTCTTTTGCTTTTGATCCTGGCGTACTGCTGCCCTCCTAGATAGTTTGTGATTGCCTGCTGGCTGTTTCTCTTAAAAGTTCTCGACAGAATCTTCATGTGATGGTTGACCTCCAATTGGTTCATGTTGAACTTCTCCCTCATAATCCGCTCCATCAGCTACACATTTTTGTCCTATTTAAACTTAATCTTGCTTTTCTCCAGGACTTCTGGCTCGGTATAGGCTTTGTAGACTGTTTCATCTGGGAATTTCGGATCAACATGCCAATAGTTTTTATACTTCTGGTGCAACTCATAAAACTCTCTCTCGCTTGTCGACAAACCCCCATTATTCAGAATCGACGATGTCTTCAATTCGCTCTACTGAAACGCGTCTGGGGTCCTGGCCCAGTTCGTAAACTTTTTTAAGCACTCAAGGCTGCCATAGACTTTCAAAATTTCCATCGCGTTCACCAAGCCAATGCCCTTTATTCCATCTGTATAGTCTGAGCCCAGCATCATTCCGAACAAAATCAACTTCTCTCGATTTAAATGCAATTCTCTCTCTATTAAATCCATCGGATAGAACTTGATGTTCTCTTGGAAGACTCCCCGATAGACTTTCCTGCCCCCAAAGAGAAACACATCGCTGTCCTCCGTTACGATGCCATCAACCATGCCTATTGTTTAGAGATATGCGCACTGGGCTTCTGCCTCTCCTGATGCAACGATATACGGTATCCCCAAAATTTATAAAATGTTTTGAAGCTGGTAACTGTTGGAGGTGGTGCAGATATCAAGTTCCTGCACTTTGATGAACTCAGGGAAATCATCCGGATCTTTATTCCGCTCTTCGCCTGCATTTACATTTATCGATTACTGCCCTTACTGTAAATAATCCAAATAATTATCTTCCTCCAATAATATCTATTCTAATTTCGGTCTCTATTTGCTTTCCTTCTTTTCGGAGTCCTATGATTAATCAAAGAGATCTTCAGCCTTATTTTTTATAGATTCGCTATATCTTTGACTCAAGCTCCTAATTTTGTTTTGAGATTATTACTTATTTTATTTATCTATTTTCGAAATACAAGAATTTGAATAATCAGCTCGAAAAGCTTTACTAAAGAAATCGCTTTCTGAATTCAAGTCTGACTATTTTGATTGATTTAATTGTTCAACTTCTTTATCGCACTCTCTCTTATACATAAATATTTATTTTAAATTGTTTTTGTCACCGTGCTTTGACCGATTAAAGGCATAGGGATCATAGTTGGAGCCCTTGATTTTTCTTTTTTGGATGACTTTTTTGCCATTGTAAATTCCTTCAATAATTTCGAAACCGTTTTATTTTTTTTTCGCCATAATTGTCCGGTAGAGATTGTCCTGTAGAGATCGGATTTCAGATTTCTTTTTTATGAGTTCCATATCATAAATAAACTTCTCCTCCTCGCTCATTTACTTCATCATCGATTTTGAGTTGGGTGGTCCTTCTTCTTCGATTTCACTCAGAATTTGCAGTTTTGTTTCGATATCCAAATCCTGAAAAAATCCAAGCTTGCCAAATTTATCCTCAATTTGAGGCATAACATCGCTGAGTAGTTCATACTTTTTATCCAGAATTGTCCCTTGGAGGATTATTTTCTACTCAGCATGAATAGGCTTTGACTGCTCCTCAGCATTAAGCAGCTGAGTGAACATTTCGTCTATTTCCTTCTGCCTTTGCTCGAAGTGACTTTGAGATTTGTTGGGGTTCTGGCCCCGAGAGGGGAAGTTAATTTTTTTGAGAATTTATAATTCCACCTGCTTTGTTATTTCATAGGAGTGCAGCTCTCTTCTCCTTTTCCTCCTCTCTTCCAAGGTCTTTCTCTTCAGAGCCGGAGGAGTACCGTCAAATACAAAGATGGGCTTGATGTTGTTACTCAAAAACCATAGTATTTTCTTGAGCAGGCAGTTGAGTTGAGCGGACTCCTCTTCGAATATTGTGCTCACCTTAACAATCCACAGAGAAGCATCAACTGCCAGGATCATACCCGATAGATCGCTCGTTTTTTTAGCTTGAGCGACCGTCAGCAATATCTCCCATAAACGATGAACTCCCATCGATCGGCGCTGAAATACAGAATAAGTATAATGAATATAAATTACTATATTTAAATAGCCATGAAACAATTGCAAATCAAATAGTTGGCTATATAATCTTATGTGGCAATCAAATTGGTTGAAATGTCAAGTGTGAGGAAGTTCGAGCTTACATTCGATGCATGCTATGGTGTGCCTATTTCCTCTATCTGTTTTCCTATCTGTTTTGCCGCTGGTCTCGCTGAGAAACAGGGCTGTAGTCTCGATTATTCCTCAGCAGAGACTCTATTTAATGGTTCTTTTGTTGATTGTGTCTCTTTAGGATTTAAATGTTTGCGTGAAGCTGCCCGATTATTGTCTTATAATGAGAATTTCGAACGAACAAGTTATCTTTATCTTGCAGGAGACTCTCGATATCTCTTTCAAGCTCATTCATTTTGGCTATAAACTATTGGTCCATTACCGGAACCTAAATGTAGATTGGCACTTCGTAAGGGACTTCGTATGGCACTTCTCTCGGTACTTCGATAATCCTTTCTTTGTCAAATGGCCTTTAAATAATTTTCTCAATATAGATAGGCTTATCTATATAGACTGGCTTTTCAAGATAAATAGGTTTCTCCACGATAACAGGAACCGCAGCTTATTAGTTCTTCGAAGCCAATTTGGTTCTGGCTTCATTCAACTCTCTCTATAACTCTCTCACCCTATCTTGGTACAATTTTGTTTATTTTTGATGCATCTCGGTCAGCTTTTCATTATTTCTTTCGACCTGCACAATTTTCTATGGGCCCTGTATGTACTTGGGAACCTAAATGCGCACTTCCACTGGCTTTTAAACAATCACTTATTTAATGATCTGTTGAGGAGCTTTGGACTTCGCTTCGGCTAACTCCTTTTCTTTGTTTTTGAGCTGGCTTTTTAAATGGTCAAGTTAAATTTTGGATTTGTGCAGGTCATTTTAAAGCATAAACATATTCTTCTACTGGTTACGATTAAAGCCATCAATGTCCTTCAGATTGTTGAGCTACAGTTCCAGTCTAATTCGTTACTTCTCACTCGCTGCTAAACTTTCTGTGAGATTATGCACTTTCCTGAAAAGCTTCTTGAGGCAGTGCTTGTTCTTATCCTCATTATCAATGTGTATTTAGATTTATCGATTGCCGCAGGGGGTCGATTAGGCAGTATTCTGCGTGAACTGCTTCAGCTTGGAAGCCATGCCCGATGGTGGGGATTTTGGAATTTATATCGGGCGAAACCTTTATACTTCTAAAACGTTCTTAGGGGGGTTCTTCTTCTCCTGTACTATTTCCCTCTTTTGAGTCTTTTTGGTTATGATAATCGGCTATTTAAGGCAAAGCTAATATTTGGGACTATGCTGCGTCCGGCATATTCGGACATCCGTCTCGGAGCAAACATGCCTCAGATTCGCACTTTCTCTCTACTATTTGGTATTCATGTCTTTGGCGCTGGATTTGAGCTCCCTAACTTTATTTTTGAATGCAGACATCAATAAGTAATTATGAGCTCATTTAAATTGCGGCGTGCTTATTATTCAAGAGATCAGCTTCTTAAATCTATGATATTCAATATTATTCGAATATGTATTGATTTATGTTCTAATGAACAATTTCTTGTAGCTTTCATTATTCAACGCAGCAGAATCAAAATTATTGGTGATCGAATTGCAAGCAGTTCCAAAGTTAAAGTATCGAAAAGCAACCCGATAAATCATAAAGTCAAAGACGAAAGAGTAATCACTGCAGCTAAAAATCGATTGATTGCAACTCCGCTACTCAATGAATTTCGATGTGAGATTTTATGCGCTTCTCTGAATGTATAGCTTAGCTGGTATATATTATCCATAACTAAATGTATTCTATATGTATTCTCCCTCGATCAAATATGAAGTGGCCTAAATCTCTGCATTTGAGTTAACTAGATGACAGAAATATTAGAGTGCGAATCACTGCACAGCGATTAGTTAGGCTCAGAAACAGTTATTTTCTCAGGACGGCGTTCTTCTTTCTCTTTTATATCTTCTACGTTTCTTATATTTGAAACACGAACTCCATTTTGTTCAAACTATAGATATCTGCTCTTCTGGGATTTTTAAAACTGCTGAAAATCCACTTACTCCGAAGGTAGATACACTCGTTCCGAGGGTTGCTGTAAATGCACAGGCTTATGCACATGCTCAATGTACATAGCTGAGGGCTGTCGCACAAGCTCATACTCTTGCTTTTTTGCGAAAATTCTTTGAGTGCTTTGGCTCTCAAATTAGTGATAATTTTAAACAGAACTATTAATTGACACAGCCTCTTATCTATCGTTGAAAATTGGGGCTTTATAGTTTCTCTTAGTCTTGCGAGACGGTTACTCATGATACAGATTCTCGGAGTCACTCAGATCAACTTTCTCTATCGCCATCCTCTCGTTTATTTTTTATCTGTTATACACTCGCTGTGATTTTATATGGCCATTTTCATACGGTTACTACTTATCACTCGAAAGGGCGACGTCTATAATTTAGTAATGTTAATTAATTAAGTTTGGGATTACCCTTCGGTTTGATTTAATTCCTTGGAACTCATTGAATGAGGCCTTATCGCTGGACACTGAAACAGTATCAAACTCTTCCTTATATCTTACAATTTATTCAGGCGCTTGATATTCCTCGATACTTCGGTCAGGCGCTTGATATTCCTCGATACTTCGGTCAGGCGCTTGATATTCCTCGATACTTCGTTCAGGCTCTTCATACTCTCGAATATTTCGTGCGGGCTCTTTATGCTCCTTCACACTTGAAATGCTTTCCTCCAAACTTCGTGGTTATTCAACACGGCTTACACTGCTATTTTAGTTCTATTGTATTTTTGCTAAGAGTGTTGAGCCTTTGCCCTTTTTGGAGAGCACATGCACATTTTAACCTTTAGCACTCTAATTTTATATTTTCTTATGGGGTTTCGTGATTACATGGAAGTTTTGATTTCTTTTTGCATGTTGGGACTTGGGTAGATGTGTTCGAATAGCGATTTGGTAGTGCTATGAGAAAATAATTTCCTACTAAATCTTCTGAGGGGTAGGCTATCTCCCGGAGACGATGCTGTAAGCCTTCATTCACTTTATATTATTTTCATTATTCTATGCAACTCAATATAATCTGATTTATATTCTGAAATTGGTTCAGTCTTTCTGTCTCTCGATCAGTCCACATCCATGGAGAAAATGCTCAAATTTTAAATTAACAGTTAAAATCAGAAACTCATTTATAAAGTTTATCAATGTAAATGTGCCTATATGTCCTGTTTATGAAACGGAAATAATGTAACTTGGCAATAATCGAATTGGTACTCATAAAAATTCGACATCCGTTATATCTCTTTTGATGCATCTTTATTTTTTTTCAATTATGCCTGTCTTTTCTTTTGATTACTGTATTTTATTTCGCTTCGCTTTAAAATTGGACACAATCAGAGGATCGACTACAATTACATCTTCTGCTTAGTCTTGGTAGTCACTTTTTTACTATTACTTCTATACACTTCCCAGCAATAGGCCTTAGAGGAAGTTATAATCGTCTTCTTCTATTATCTGCTCGAAACTGCTGTTATTCATTTAGATCGGTTCAGCTTATTCTAGAGAGATTTAATGACAAAAAGACTCGACGTTGAGCAGTTAGGCTTATTGCAGCAAGTCTATTTATTTGGATGGCTTAGGCTTTAATGCTAGTTATGGGGTTGAATTCGGAGATGGCTGCAATTTATCGAGGGATTTGGATTTAAGATAATCATTGAATTTGTCAAACTTATTCTGAGATTTGCTCAATGGCAGTTTCTCAGTCAACTTCGTATTGCCTTTGCCTTCCTTTTTGTTTTTCTCTTTCGTTTCCTCTTTCGTGTAAATTTTCAGTTTGAATTTGGTGTCTGCCAGTATTGTCGCTTTAGGATCGAGATAGTAATATCTAATACAGTTGAATTTCATAGGCTTGATCCTTATTTTCAGTAATCGATTTGCCACAAACAGCTATTAAAAGATCTGGTTAATAAGCGCAGGAGTGAACCTTTTGAAGATTCCATGGATCTGTTTTCCAAACTCTATACTGATCGATTTCTTCCTCCAATTCTTAGAAACAGTCTTTCCCTACAAATAGCCACAAAGCTGCTTATTCGTGAATTCCTTTTCGTTGCTGCTTTTGAGGGTGTCGATGATTTGGAGGCATTCATTTGAAAGATCGACCTACTATGTTGTGATTAGTTATGAATTTTGGCAGCAATCGCAGAAGTTTTGGCAGTTGACTTTCTGAAAATCCTCCCCTAAATACTAAAATAATTTAGTCCTTCTGCACTGGGATATGTTTTGAGAGTATTATTTCATTTGATTCAATTGCTGAAGCTGGTACTCTTTCGACTTTTTAGTGCATTCGCCCTGGCAGATCAGAAATTATAAAGGGTTGGATCCTTTCCCCTTCTTGAAGTTATAGAGGATACAGTAAGCTCTTTCTCCATCTCGACCCGCCCTTCCGCTTTACTGGTAGTAGCTCGCGGGAGATTTCGACATTCCCAAGTGAACCACATACCTAAGATTACTTTTATTTATTCCCATCCCAAAGCAAATCGTCGCAATTATGAGCTTATGGACATCATTATTCATAAAATTAGTGTATGTTAAATTGCGAGCATTGTCCGACTGCTTTGAATTGAATACGCCAATCTTATGTGCATCGTTAGGGCCGACATACAGCCTAAGCATGCTACACAGTTCCTCAGAGACTGCGATGGTTTGGCAGTAGATAATTCCTGATTCTGTCAAGAATAGCTACTTCTATTTCAGATTTGTTATTATTGCCTCACAAGCTTCTTCTAATGGATTTCCTGATTGCTTCGAGCGCGACGGAGGATTCAGCACTTCATAATAGAGATTAGGCCGATTATAGGATGCTTGGAAGTAGCAAGGATATGTCAGAAATAAGAGTGATGCGAGCTCAGCTAATTTGGATCGATCGACTGTCGCAGAAATAGCCAACAATCTTACTCGTGAGCTTAGTTTCTGTTTGATTTCGCAAATTTTGAGGTATGCGGGCCGAAAATCATGACCCCACTCGCTAATGCAGTGGCACTCATCAATGGCCAGTAGCCTTATACGATTGTATGAATTTAATGACTCAACAAACTGAAGCACTGCCTAATTCTTAGCCAATTTTTCGGGCGTCATCACAACGACTTGAGGCAGTTTATCATTCATGTAATACTACTCAATTACTTTGGAATCTACGCTGGCAGCTGTGATTCCCAACTACTTGGCCTATCTGATCGTGTCCCAAAGAAGGGCTTTGAGCGGCACAACAACGATCACACACTGTTAGTTACGACTGAGGAGGGATGCTGGGTACTGAAAGAGCAAACTTTTACCGAAGCCCGTTGGCAGATTAGCTATAACATCATTACGCGCCATGCAGTTCAATATCGCCTTCTGCAAAGGTTTTAATGTTCCCAACCCCCCCAACCCCAACCCCAACCCCAACCCCAACCCCAACCCCAACCCCAACCCCAACCCCAACCCCTTCATGCCACACACACGATTTGATTTGATTACGCACACTAAATTGATTTATTTAGTTTATCATTAAAATTAATACAAATCAGATGGACCCCTTCGCACATCTTTCCGAGATCAAGCTCCTCGCGACTCTTGTAATCGGCTACTTTTGCTATCGAAAACTCAATAGCGCCATCCCTAGTCAGAAAGATTTTTTTGACGAAGATTCAGAAATGATTGAAGAACTTTCAAGTCATTAGCATCCATAAGCGGAAAGCCGCATCCCAAATCTCGAAATTTAGCACTCTGCTGCCATTGAAATCGCAGCCCCTGACTCTCGAGAAGACACTAGAAAGGATGGCTTTTCAGAGCTGCATGATGAATTCAGCGAATAAGGACTAAAATCAAAGGAATCAAATTAAACTCCCGTCTTCTCTACCGACGAAACTTTGAAGAATTATCCCAACCCCAAAAGAAAAGTCATAAAAAAGCTAAGAGCGAATGCTTTGAAGACACATAAACTTAATTGCATTGCATATCGAAAACGAATCGTGAAAAACAGGCTTCACAGAGTCCTTAAATCGATTGGCTGAGCCAAACAATTACTGATACTATATTTTGTAAGCATTTCGGAGATATCTTCTTCAATCTTTAGCAGATATCTTATTTAATCTCCGACCCGCATAACTTAGCTATAATTGGAAGTAGAATTGAAAATATATACTGATATTAATGTCAATGGAGTAGAAACATCAGTTGATCGATGACTAGTCGGTCTTCAGAATCGAAGAGCTTGAAGGGCTCACAAAAGCCCACATCAAGGCGATGCAAAAAAGCTATCAGGTTCTTTCTATTATTGGATCTCAAAGTTCGGGGAAATCTGCCCTCCTGAATGCACTCTTTGGAACTACCTTTGAATAACTAAACAGGAAAAAGAGAGTAGGGCAAACGACAAAGGGCATTTGGTACTCAATGAATACCAAGGAGAACTTGATGATCATCGATGTTTAAGGAAGCGACTCCAACGAAAGAGAAGAGAGAACAGTAAACATTTTTTATAACCTAGAAAATCTAAAGAAGGAATTCTCTGTTCGCTCTAGCAGTTTCCCATACTCTCCTGATAAATCTCTGGATTCAACAAATTGGTCTCTATAAAGGTTCTCAGCTGGCAATCCTCGAAATCATCTTGGAGCTCAACTTGAGGCTATTCGGGTCGGAGCAGCCCAAAAACATTATATTTGTGGTCAGAGATTACGTCAGAGGAAGATAAAACTTGAAGGATCTACGATAAAAGCTGTTCTCAAAAGTTCAGGAAGCCTGGAACAACATCCCAAAGCCCAAAGGAAAGTAAAACATTGAACTTAAGGATCTGTTCGTTTTGCAGGCCTATTTCCTCCCATCCAAGCTAGATGAGTTCGAAGACTTTCAAGAAGAATGCGCGATTCTTCGTGACGACTTATTCAAGCTATCCAAAAATGATAAGGTCCTCAGTAAGAATGTTTCCATGCAGGATGTGCCTCAATTCATGAAGAACCTGTGGGAAACAATCGAATCCGACAAGGACGTGAATCTACCTCAAGAGAAGATACTGCTCTCCAATATGAAATGCCAGGAGATCTGGAAGAACATATATGCAGCATTTGAATAGGAGTTCAGAGATGAGCTTGAGAAATCGGAGCGGAAAATGAACACGGATTTCGCTAAGAACATGAAGAAAATGGTGAAGAGCATGCTCTAAAAGTACGATGAATAGACCACCAACTATATTCCCGACGAAGTCTAGAAAGTCAAACAGGAATTCATGATGGAACTGGAGCGAAAAATAGAGCTCAGTTATTCATACCAGATCAAGCACATTGTCGATGAGTGCCTCAGAGAATTCTCGGATGATGTGAACAAGCTGTTTATCAAGGATAAAAATATTTAAACCATTAAGAAGCTGCAGCCCCAGACCGAGAAGAAGTTCGAAGACCTCGTTCACCAAGTCAGCTATGTTGATAGTTGGGGTGAACAGGAAATTGTGAAATTCAATAAAAAGCTGGAATAAACTTTCTTGAGCCAAAAGGACCGGATAATCGTGGACTCCCTGAAGGACTTCGACCGATCGATCAAAAAGCAGGTGTAAAGCCTGGTTTCGAACGCGTTTTACGATAAGAACATCTTGTGCAATAACTTTTGGTAGTACCTGAACAAGTCATATAAATAAATCGAGCACAAGGCTAAAAACTCAATTGTGGGCCTCTACAAGAAGTTGGAGTACAACTCGCAGAACCAGAACAAGGTCATCAACGAGCATGTTCAGAGGACGAAGAGCAACGCAGCCGAATAGTTGAAAACAATAATTGCGATGAAGTGCAATGACTTGCTCTACTACTTGATGAAGCATTTCTCTGTCGACTTCAATCTTGATGAAAAGTAAATTCCCAGGCAGTGGTCCACAATGACCGTCGAGGATATCAAAATCTTATACGTAATACTTGTTTTATTTATGTAGGAAAAGACCAAAAGCAAATATCTTGAATTGTTGCCCACTTTCCTAGAGTACGAACTGAACTTGCACGGGTAGGATCTCATGACTGCGAGTGTTCGGCAAGTCATCAATCGAAACACTGTTGGGGATCGAGGCCAAGCATCGAGTGCAAGCAAAGAACTGATAAGCAGCGGGGACCTCATGAAGCTTCAGAAGAAGCTGGACGAGCAAATAAACAACGAGTATCAAGAAGCACTTAAAAAAAATGTAACCATTTAGTTTAATCAGAAATAAGTATACATGGGGTCGATTCCCAAGTGGGGATGGATACTTTTTGGGATCGTGGCATTCGATGACATTATTATCTGGCTGAAGTCCCCCTACATGGCAGTGCCCATCACAGTCATTATCCTTGTTATCGTCGGGATCTTCTATTTCGGGGGAAGAGGCTTTGCATCCACTTTAGTCGACAATGCAAGAAGAATGGGTGGAGGCTGGTTCAACCAAGTAGCAGCCCAGGCAACTGGTCGGCTTTTAAGTGGGGCAGCAAATGGAGGAGGAGGCGGCAATCCTAGACAATGATCTAAATTGTTTTAATCCGAGTAAGATTAAGTGCAGCCATTCAATTTGATTGGTGATGCAGCCAATTGGCTTAAATATGAATAAATAAGCATATACTCGAGCTATCTATGCGTTGCTTTATTGTTGCATTGTGTGTATTTGTTATATAATATCACTACCAATACAAAGAAACGAACAATTACCCCAGCCGGCTTCACTTTACCTTATTAGTTTCAGTGGTCTGTCAATTTTAGCAATTCTGTGTGCCTCCCGGGATGCACTGCCTTTTCACATCCATACTCTTTCAGCATGTGCGGCCCTAATTTACAATGCTGCCAGTCCTTCTGTCAAATATGCTCAAACCAAAAAAACTACACCGCTTGCATCAATGGATACTAACTGAGCTCATCAAATGTTTGTCAGCTCTATTTTCATGCGATCAAGCATACTGTGAACAATCGATGCGTTTCCTGTGCCAGTGGCTTTCAGCTATCGACACTCACTAATGAGTGCGTGACTTGCCCTTCGAAATACGTCACTTGCGACTAGAGTGTAAATTGCGTATCTTATTTGCAGAAGTATTGCATGAATAATGGGCAATGCTTCTATGCTCATTCCAATGTTTCGAGTGCTCCAATCCTTCTGTGTGTGATATCTGCTTGCTAGGTTTCATTAGCAATCAGAATGGTCATGCGAGTTCTGCATTTAAAAATATTGTAAATCGTTAAGCATATGCGAGTATTGCACATCTAGGCATAATTATCTGCCTTCAAATAGCTCCGATACCGACCGTGCAATTATAATTTAGTTTTAATACTGTAAAAAATAACTTTTTATCCGATCAGGCCTTCTGGGATAGAGGCTGAACTCTCTGATGAGGCAAGAGCACTTCATAAGTAACAATTTGTGAAAATGTTAATCATTAGTAACCATATTTATCAAAATTATATCGAATTGTTTCAACTTCGATTTCAATGACTCCAATTGGCTTTGTCCTTGTTACTTCTCTCCCATCCCCCAACGCTAAGGTCTTCTCAGGGTCTCTGTACTCAGCAATACACCCTTGAAAGTATCCGAGAATGCCTGAAAGCATGGATTGAGGGAGGGGCTGGAAGAGCCTGAGATTCCTTTTATGTTTCCCTGTTTTTGTAGGCAAATGATGGTTGCCATAGCCTCGCACCATATTGGTCCCAAAAAAGTCTGTGCCATACAGGATTATTATAATTTGTGGCCACCCCGATAAAGTGGTCGTTTCGTAGGTAATTTCGAATGGAAAGTTCCAGAGCAATTATTAGTCTCTGCGTGTGGCGACCTGAGTAAATCCTTCATTCTTGCCAGTAACTTTTTTCCAGTCGGAGCCAGCAACGAACCCAAAGTAAAGGCTCAAGTTTTTAAACGAATTGAACATTCCTTTTTGAATAAAGCCTGAGAATGTAACAAAAAGCGCATCCTTTTTGAGCATCCGGGGCAGGAAGCTGATTTATTCTTATTTTTCAAATTACTATTGAGAATCTTTAATCTCTTCGCTTTCTTTTTCATCGTCCTAAGACTCTGACTCTTGCTTCAGCTTCTGTTATTTTTTCTGGGGGAGCTTGGCAAACATGGCTTTATTTTTAAATATATTAGAACTGTTATTGAAATAAATACGCACTGATTATATTGCACGAAAAGCTACTCACTCCGTAATCAGATAATAGGCAGATTCAAGATCAATCAGAAGAGCATGAACTGTTTTCTGACATTGCCGACAATTTAATTGGGAATCACTTTTAGAACATTGAAGTGGACGGTCTTGGTAAGGGGCCTGCATTCTCCAATCACAACGATGTCACCTTCCTTGACGGTGAATGCGGGAGAGCAGTGCACTGGGATGTTTCTGTGCCTCTTCTCGTACCTGTTGTATTTGGGCACATAGTGGAGATAGTCACGACGAACAACAATGGTCCTTTGCATTTTAGTACTGATCACAATACCCTTCAGGATCTTTCCTCTGATGGAAACGCCGCTGGTGAATGGGCACTTCTTGTCAATATACTTCGCATCAATCGCTTCTTTGGGAGTCTTGAATCCTAATCCGATATTCTTGAAGTATCTCACGCCGGTTGCAGACTTCTTGGCGAGAAGCTTTTTGCTGTTTAAAAAGACAGTTTATTGCTTTTGGAAAGCTCTTTCATGCTGTGGTTAAATAATTTGGTACTTGATTGTCAGCCATTGATCACCAATTATTATATATAATAATTTAATATTTACTAATACAGCTTCCATATCTCAAGATCAGCATTAGTCCCGAAATTGCCGTCCATTCGCTTTATTTATATTAATTTTAACTTTCGCTTCGGCTGCTGCTTACTATACGAGTTATTAGATCTTCGGTTTCGGGGAACTGGGCATTGATCTGGCCATTAATCATTGATATTTATTGGCTTATAAACGACTATTTAAAGTGTTTGCCCGTTCAATATCTTTCTAAAAGAACATTTGCGTTTTCGTAAAGTTTGCTGTTTTATTTAGCCCAATGGTCAACGAGAAGATTCTAAAAATCATAAAATGTATCAGACAAATGATAACGTTAAGCCTATTCATAAGAGGGCTTTATAGCAATAAAAACCAGTGGCGGGATCGTTGAAGGGAGGGTAGCTCACTAAGAAAAAGATTGAAAAGTGTTGGCTAATAAAGTGCTCGTAATCTGTTGGATGGAGAAATAAAGGCATTTAAATACAGCAATATTTAATTTCTTTTACAATTTAATAAATTCATGGCTGAAACCAAAGATTTTATCAAGGGAGAAATATTCTCTCCGGAGTTTGATTTAGAAAAGCAATATGCTAAATATGAAGGAGTACTGAAGGGCGCCGAAATCGGAAAAGTAAGGACTCGATTCCCTCCTGAGCCTTCGGGATATTTGCACATCGGTCATGTTAAGGCTGCGCTCCTGAATTATCATTATGCGAAAATGTATCAAGGAGAAATGATCCTGAGATTTGATGACACCAATCCCTCTAAAGAAAAGCACGAGTTTGTCGAGTCCATTATCGAGGATTTGAAAACACTTGGAGTTTCTTGGGGCAGGCTAACATACACCTCTGACTATTTCGATATCATTATTAACTATGGGAAAGAGTTGATCAAGAAAAACTTGGCCTATGTCGACAATACTGATGTTGATACCATGAGAAAGGAAAGGAAAGAGAGGATAGAATCCGCGTGCAGAGGGTTTGCCATCGAAAAGAATTTGGAGATTTACGAGAAAATGATCAAAGGAGAGGCCGATGATTTTTGTCTCAGGGCGAAAATCGACATGAACTCCGATAATGGATGCATGAGAGACCCTGTTATGGCAAGAGTCAACAAGACTCCACATCAAAAGACTGGGAAAAAGTATTTTCTTTATCCCACTTATGATTTAGCATGCCCTATTGTGGATCATCTGGAAGGTGTTACCCACGCAATGAGGACCAACGAGTATGCAGATCGAATTCCGCAATACTTTTGGGTCATGGACTCATTAGGATTCCCCAGGCATGAGATATATGAATACTCGCGATTGAATCTCGAGTATACCTGCTTAAGTAAGCGAAAGCTGCAATGGTTCGTCGATGAAAAGCGGGTGGAGGGCTGGAATGACCCGAGGTTCCCCACAGTGCGTGGAGTCCTCAGGAAAGGAATCCGTATCGAGACTCTGACAGAATTCATGCTCGAGCAAGGGCCGAGCAAGAGATCTAACTTAATGGAGTGGGAAAAAATATGGGCGATTAACAAGAGAATAATCGACCCAATCTGCCCAAGGTTTTGTGCTGCCAAGGTCGAAAAGGCCAGCAGACTCAAAGTAATTAATTTTCCTGAAGAGCCAGAATGCGTTACTGTGCCTATGAGCAAACTCAATTTAGCCTTAGGCGATAGGCCTTTGTGGAAATCCAATAGCATTATTATTGATTTCAGTGACGCAGACACCCTCATGAAGGTTGGAGAGAAGGTAACTCTCATGAATATTGGAAACTTCATGATTCATTCAAAAGATCTTCAAGAAGATGGCTCTTATCTCATGACAGGAGAGTATCTTCCCGAGGATAAGGATTTTAAAAAGACTGCTAAACTAACTTGGCTGGCTGACGGGACTAATCTGCTCATCGCTGATCTCGTTGAGTATGACCATCTGATCAAAATCAAAAAGATTGATGAAGACACCAAGTTCGAGGATGCCATTAATGTGAATTCGAGGTTTTCCTCTCCTTACTATGTCGATTCTAATATTCGAACACTGAACGTTGGCCAATTTTTACAATTTGAAAGGCAGGGTTATTACAAAATCGATAAAATTGAGAAAGAAGGAGAAGACTTGAAATACACAATCATCTATACTCCCGATGGAAAGAAGGTTGGCTTGGGCTCAAAGGGCAACCAAATACAAGAGAAAAGTGATATCAAGCAAGAGACTCTCGAAGAAAAGGTTGAAGCTAAAAAAAATCAGGGCCAGAAAAATAAGAAAAAAGAAGAAGGGCCAGAAGATGAAGCCAAAAAAGAGAAGAAGGAAAAGAAAGAGAAGAAAGAGAAGAAAGGCAAAGATGAAAAAACGGATGCTGTCGAAAAGAAAGAAGTTGTAGCAACTGAAGTAAAAGAAGAAACTGAAAAGAAAGAAACAGAAACTCAATGATCATTCAAAAACAAATAAACAGTATTTATTGATTACAATAAATTTTAGAATTTAATATTCGCTCAATATTTCGTTTAACTTCAAAATATATAAGCGGATGAGTAACGCGCAAATGAAATAAATTCTTATGGAAGCAAAGAAAACTCTCGAGAGGAATCCTATAACTTCGGTCGAACTCAAAAATTATTTATAATATCAACATTCTAAAATCAGTGTAGAACATTCATCATCATGGGCATGCGGATTGTGCTCAACGTTAAAGTTTTAAGTTAGTAAATCTTTCAAAAACGCTTTCAAAAAGATGAATAAACTCGAACAGATCAATTATTATTTGATGAACGTGAAAAATGTATAGAAATTATTGACGGAGTGGAACAAAGTCGAAGGTCAATCTGCTTATAATTAAACAAAATAAAGCATTCCCAACCCCAACCCCAACCCCAACCCCAACCCAACCCCAACCCCAACCCCAACCCCAACCCCAACCCCAACAATCTAAATATTCGAAAGATAAAAGATAGTTAAAATTCTATAAACGTAATAAAAAATAGACTTAGAACACTATTTATTGCGAAGGTCGAAGAATGGTTAAAGCATGATTCTAGTGCTGGACCCAGTAAATGGCATACAAAATTAGTTGCGAATGAGTTAAAACTCTGCGAACTTAGATGATCTTATCAAAATAGTAGAAAAAGTCTGGATAAAATCTCAGTACATTAAAATTAAAAAGATGTTAGTTCGAGGTGCGAGAAGAGGCAAATCAAAGGCAAGGAAATTTTCTGAATCGAGTGAATAGTAGTCAATAACTCTGAAGTTGCTGCATCATAAATCGGCGAACATCCTGAAATCAAACTAAAAAAAATAATCTTACATTAAAAGCTCTTCAGAGGTGTAGCAACTTTAATAATTATTAAACAGACGAAAATAACTAATTCCGGAGAACTTATTGAAAAATCTTTCATCTTTGGCCAATTTTGAAAAAAATAATAATCAAACATACTTCGACATCTTCGGAAAGAAGGTGAAAAAGCTATACTTTTTTAATAGCGGTTCTATCCAACTCATTCTGAATATTATCAATGAGTTCAGGCATATTCAAAAACGAAAAGCAACAATCGTTTCTCTGAAGGCATTAAAAGATATGCCTGGGAAGGAGGCGAGCATTTATCGCGAAGTGAATTGCTTCGGAAGATAAGAAATTTAGTTTGTCTATTTGCGACACTACTTTCAAAAGGATAATGCTTACTTTTTTATTGACAAATCAATCGATATTGCAGAACTGGGGCTCTAATCTCAACATATGAGAGCCAAAATATAATACTGTATATGGAGAGTTAGATCTTTGGGAAACACGATCGAGCTCTTAGTCGAGGCCGAAATAAGTTACCCAAAAACAATTAAGAATATTCAATTCCTGACAGATCTCTATATTGGATAAATATATGCCTATGTCACTCGATGCTTGTAAGATTCGCAATTGGATAATGCATCCAGTATGAAAACTGAAGATTTTTAAAACTTATATCTTTCGAAACTTTCAAGTGCATCAGAGTCATCATTTTAAACAGTCTCAGGCAGTTTTGACTTAAATTAAGGTAACAGTTTCAAAGTAATAAATGCGAAGTAAACATCATTTCACACGAAAACATAGGATGTGTATGATTCATAAAATTATATTGCCAATGGAAATTACCGGTCTGGAAATTTACTGAGATCGAGGCATCTTGTGAAGCCTCACTAAAAAAGAAGATCAAGCTTTCTAAAGTCACCTGTAGGACACCCAATCTGGGCAAATTAATGGATTGTGAATAATCAAGGCTATCTCGTCAACATGAATGAATAAAAAATTAGAATTCAAAGCAGTGTTTTAAAGCTCGTCATTCAAAAACTCGGGAAAAACTTACTTTCAGGAAAGAGCATATTAAATATGTCTTTGCCGATATAAATATTTGGCACCGATTCGAATTTGTAGAGATTGGCGAAGGGTTATATGTATGCTCCAATATTTCTCGAGAGTGCTGCCAAAATGAATCCTATTGATCGAATGAAAAGGGTGGTGTGCTTCTCCTTAGGTTTCTCGATAAGCTATATTCAAATGTAAAAACCCTTTAATCCGATTTTAGGGTAAACATATCAAGGAATAGTTGATGGCTGTCCGATTTACGGCGAACAAATTTCTCATCATCCTGCAATAAGCTATCTCTATATGATCGGCAGGGGTTATACTGTTCATGGGAGTTTTGAAGCGAAGATTTAAATGGGAGTAAATTCTGCGAGCGGAATTAACGACGGCTTCAACCATGTGACTTTTGAGCAGCCCTCAGGGAAGATAAGTTTTAATAACCCCCCAGGGGAAATTTCTGGATTAATATATGGGGAGAGAAAGCTATCACTTGTCAAAAAATCATACTTCATTGACGAATAGAATCGCCTTTTCCTCGAGCTGAACTGGGGGAAAAATAAACCAGGTCGATCAGGCTTAGGACATTTTGTTGACTATTTTGCTGGCAAGCTGGTAAAAGTAAGATCGAGCGTCGATCTAAAGGAGCATAAAAAGATAAAGCCATCACACTATGAATCCGAAATCGGAGAATTTTACGGCAGACTTAACGACAAGGTATACTTTTAAAGCGAGCAGCTGTTCGACATTGAGAAAGATTTGCCTTTGAAGACTGCTGATTTAGTTCCCTGCCTCCAATCCGATTCCAGGACAAGAGGCGATATTATTTATAGAAAACTAAAGGATTTCACAAAAGCTCAAGAGGCCAAGTAAGAGTTGTAAAATCTTCAAAGGGACGACAGGAAATCGAGGAAGTAATATGAATCTCGAAGAGATCGATGATTGTACTGAGTTTTAAATATCATCTATCTAAAAATAATGATAAACGTGCTGCTGTTGCTCATTATTTTTTCATAAATTATATAGCAATGACCGAAATTATTTCGCTATTACCTAGATTGAGCCTTTTCGAAATCAGCCATCAACTTCAAGATCACAACAGCCTTCAAGCACAAATCCGGACCGTATTTGATTCATATGGCTTTCAATTTGTGTGCGACTAAACAGCTATCCTTTTTTCCATCAATAATGCCGATTACAGCCAACATTTGGCATATGGAACAAATATGAAGTAATCATTCGTCCTCGCGAAGTTTTCAATTGAATCCTCAACCATTTCAATTGCATTCGAATTATATAACGGACAGGGAATAAAAGTCAAAGCCCGCTCTCTCTATCATAGAACATCATTGGTGAAGTAAAAAAAAATCGTAAATTTAGATTAATGTCAGTTTTAAATAAATAGCTGACTACCTATCAACTCAAGATAAATCCCATCACAGGCGACATCATTCTTGAGTCTTCGTTTTTATTTGCGAACTCTTAACATTATAATGATGGGTTTAAACTATAAATTGCGGCCATCATAAACGGGCTTATGTTTCAGTACCAAGCATAGTCGAAAGTGTGGAGATACGTTTTGGAGCATTTGGAAATCGTCACATTTTTGCAAACTGAAAACGTCAATACCTGCACAGATAAAAATTTTGACATGAAAACTAATAACCTATTCAATTACTTCTGGAAAAAGTTGGAACCTTTGTTAGGATTAATTACGAAAGCAAATTCGGAGGAGAAAGTGACATCCGAAAATTACATACAGCATTCCAAACATTTCATGGAGGGGATTCCCCCTAATGAAAACAAATTGACAAAATATGCAAATAAAAGTCCAGCGCACAAAAAAAATATAGTTGCAAGTCAAACAAACTCTTTGAAGGTAGACAGCAACCGAGCACGTTGCTCTAATTACTGTTACTTTAATTTGGACAAATCGGATGATGGGTATTCGGAGCTGGAGCAAACTCTTAAAATTTATGACAGTTTGAAAGATAAGCGTTTCTCCATCAATTTCAATGGGAAATAGAGGTCGTTGACCTTAAATTTCCATGAATAGAAGATTGATTAAGTGAAAAAATAATATATCGCCAGCGAAAAACTCTCTCGGAAAAAAGTGTTCTACACTTTCATCAAGTAGTATGTAATGATTTGCAATGAGCCCGTCATGAACCGGAAGTTTGTCATCACCAAAGGAGATCGAGCAACAAGGCCTATGGATTTTTGCGAGTTCATTAACAGAAATAAAAATACACTCTCTTTCGAAATGAAGTTACGGTTAATTCTGCAATATTTTTGCATTGCTACCCTCTGCCAGACCGAAATTGGCCACTTTTCTCCTTGCCTCAAGCCTCGCAATATTTAAATATCTGCGAAGAGCATGATGAGAGTCAAGAAGTTAAAGCCATGCGATTCCCCTATAACTGACGATGTCTCGATCATGATCGAATAGTTGATACTCGGGAAAAACTAAATAAACGCGAAAGGCCTATTCGAACACCATGAAGTCGTTGATGAGAAATGCGCAGATTTAGGACCATCTCTGGTCATTAAACTTTTCATGAAAATGGTCGAGTCTTTGCGGCAGGAAACCCAAATGAAAATCGAGGACAAGAAAAGTATCCACTTTTTTACATAAAATTCAAATTAAAGTCAAGCCGAAAACTCAAGTAATGATTAAGAAATAATCCCGAATTTGTTGTTATTCGTCGGAGGAGTAATTGAGATGATGGACTATTCCTATAGTCCATAAACGAAAATTTGGGTGGGAACTCTATGAAATTACGGCTTATCTTATCTGACTTGACTTGATTTAATTGATTTAATGTAATTCCAAACTGTAGGACATTTCTTTAAAATTGATATAAAATTATGAATCAATTGGTAGAAAAACAAAGCGAACTAAAAATACGAAAACAATTGTACATGACAATTCCATATCATTGCCAATCAAATATAAATTACTTCAGTCATTGAGGAAAAAAACTATGCGTACATAATTACAGATAGGCAATTAATTAATTAATTTAAAAGCAAAAGTGTCAATTAGAAGAGAAGATGGAGCATAGAAACTTTTATCTGGATAATCCAAATTTTGCATCATTCCAGAGTATTGAGGCTCAGTCAGAGTATTCTGTCGACCTGAAACCCTCAGATGTTGACAGCTACATAATGCAAATATTGTTGCTGTCGATCGAATTGGACCGAAAGGATTTGATTATCGATAGCTTACAGACTGAAACTTATCGAAATGAGGAACTTCGAAAGTCTCAATTTAGTCTTCAAAATATAGATTTATCAAGCAGAATAGACAAATTGGAAATGGAAAATCGGACTCTTATTGAGTCAAACGCTGTTCTGAAGAGCAAACTGACTATTTTCGAAATGAAAACCTCTGAGCTCGAGTTATACAAGACAAATGCCAAATACAATGAGTAGCTTTAAGAAAAGGTGTATTCACTCTAATCGAAACTCAAAAATGCCGAATAAATCATCATCGAAAAGCAGGAGAATTAAAAGAAACTTAAAACTTAAATATCAATGCGTTCATATGAAAGTGTCGTCAAAGCATCATAAAAGAATAAAATAAAGGAATTGTAAAACTAAAACAACTCCCTAAAAAAGAAACTAGAAAAATAAGCAGCTCAGAGCATTGAACAGAAGCATTTAATAGAGAGGTTCAATCAATAAATTCATCATTTAAAATAGCAGTAATACAAGATGATTAAGTCATTTGAGTAAAAACTACAACTTATTAAAGCAAATGAAGATTTAAGGCAATCGCAAGTTTTCGCAGCTAATGACTAAAAAATAATATTGCTGACTCAATAGCTAAATAGAGTAAGGGAGGAACTCGAGCATATTCGCAATTAAAACTCAGCTGCCCACTCTCAAATCAATGAACGTAATTAAGAAATAAGTAGGCTCCATGAAGATTTAAACTGTTACGAAACATAGCTAGAGGCATTCCAAAGAAATTATGGAGAACTGCAGAAGGAAGTGGCAAGAATAACGGAAGTTTCCTAAGTTTTTCGGATCAATCTATAAAAAAGCTAAAACAATTCGAAAAATACTGCCAAGGACCTGAGAGAAAAATAAACTGCGATCCACAGCTTCCAAAAGGCCATAAGTTTTTATACTTCCGAATAAGCCAAGAAGAATAAACTTTTGGAAACTTTCAAAGCTCAATTATCCGCAAATGAATAGGAACTTACTGGAATTAAGGCTGAATTGAGAAAAGCAAAACGAACTTCGAATGCTTCTAGTATTAGATAATGCGAAGTATGCAAGATTCAAAAGAACAACAATATTTCAAATAAGAGTGCATCAGTCAAATCTGTAGACTTGGAGGAACTGATTCGTTAGACAGAAAAGCTGAAGCTATCCGATAACAAAATCGAAAGCCTAATCAACTACCATGAGTTCGCATCTCAGAACTCGATTTAAATGAAAAGCAACTCCAGGATTAGCAAGTAGAATAGAATATTCCTTACTGAGTGATTTTGCCCGTTTTAGTTATACTTATTTATATTATAATCTGAATTAGCATGTATTCCGCAAAGGCGAGCTGCTGCCAAATAATAAAACTTATTTAATGATAAATGAAAAAATGCTGTAAAATCTATTATTCAAACTCTTTGATATAGTTATTAATTGGATCAATGTTATCCAAATTTGTAGGCTGCTTGGGGTTGGGGTTGGGGTTGGGGTTGGGGTTGGGGTTGGGGTTGGGGTTGGGGTTGGGGTTGGGA
>NW_028282776.1:0-7803 GCF_059751285.1 Brachycentrus maculatus
TCTCCAAACCCCAACCCCCAACCCCAACCCCAACCCCAACCCCAACCCCAACCCCAACCCCAACCCCAACCCCAACCCCAACCCCCAGAATCGTGGGACAAATTGCTCATTTTTTAATATGTGAATATATTATATCACTTCATAGAATGGTATATCATAACATTAAAAATGCAATATATGTCCATAATAAATAAATGTACTAATAACAAATAATAAATAACTGCTCTAAACAAAGACAAAAACAAACAAATAAGGGTGGATTATTATTAAAAATGCACAATCATTTTCCAGATCCCCTCAACGAGAAGTATTCAGAATCTGTATAATTTGTTGTGCGTAGGCTGTTTTTCTTCTTCTTTTCATTGAACTAATACCCCTTGAATAATTCTTGTACTTCTGGGTTTCTCAGCATCACTTTGGTTTCCTCTGCATTTTCGTCGATTGTATCTTCAGATATTTGTTATTTGTAATCATCGTAGTTTTCTTAAATGGACTAAAATTAAAGAATAAGTACAATTGGGACGAAAGGGGATCGTAAACTCTTTTATTTCATGGATTTCCAATCGATATCCGCCAACCATGAATGCCTTTTTAATTCTTAGATTCCATTCCAGCCTAATCTTTTCTCAGGATTTCTTTGGAGGAGTTGATTGATGAAATCTGCAGCTTTGGGTGACCATCGGTAGGGTAACTCGTCGATTTTTATCTCAGCTTGTTTTGTCAGAATGCTTTAACGTATTTACTTCCGATTTCTTCCGTTATATGGCCTCCTTCCGAGCATAAATTCGTAGCCCATTACTCCCAAAGCGAAATAATCAGCAGCAAACGAATGATTCTTATGACAGATGACTTCAGGTGCCATGTAGCCAGGAGTTCCGCTTGTATCTTGATGGTTATCATCCCTGACAATCCGAGAGACCCCCAAATCCGTAATTCGTAAATACCCTTCCGAATCAAGAACGAAATTTTACGGTTTTAAATCTCGATGTATAATTTTTTTATCGTGCAAATATTCAAGTCCTAGGATTATGTTGGCGAGGAAGAACTTTGTTTAGTTTTGGCTGAACTTGCACTTGCAGCCAATATGATAACGTAAATCTCCGCCATTCAAATAGTCCATGACTAGGTAGAGATTTTCACGGTCTTGAAAGGAATTTTTCATATTCACCAAGAAAGGATGGTAGAGTTCAGCTAAGAGAGTTCTCTAGTTCATCACGGAATTTATTGATTTCTTGTTTATGATTTTGGCCTTTTGCATTTCTTTCATAGCGTAAATTTATCCTGTTCGCTTTTATTTTACTTTCCATACTTTCCCGAACCCTCCTTTCCCGATAGGATACAGGATTTCAAATGAATTTTTATTTAGTGGTCCTTCATCTCTGATCTAAACTAACTGCTTGGATTATCTTCTGATCTTCAATTATTTGGAGGGCTTTCTTTCTGGCTCATTACTCACCAATAGTTCTGGAACTTTCTCTCTTCTTGAAGTCAAGGGATTTGATTTCCTTGGAGCTTGAGAAGATCCTTGAGTATTTCCCATTTTCAACTGAAAGTTATATCTACATTGAGCAATTATGTACACAGATAAACCAGATTGAGGCAAGTCCTTTGATTTGCTGTCATAGTATGTCGATCCTATCCCAAAGCTGTTGCCTCTCTTATGCTTGATCTTGTCTCCTGTCTTTGGCAATTGCTTTTCTCTGGATTCACGAGATGTGAAAATTTACTTCGACTGAAGGTATTTGGAATACACATCTCCAGTTTCTCGTTCAGCTTCGAGTTCAAAATTCCTTCCCAAAATCTAAGGCACAAAAATCGGGTCCTGATAATGATTTGACGGCCTAAAACTCTGTGGTTGAACATTTCCCAAACGCAGTTATGCTGGTTGATTATTGATTGAGTTTTTCTTGATCTGGAAGTTATGTCTCGTGTTTCGTAGGCGCTGCAAATCTCTTAAATGTGACATCTCAATCTAATGTGATATGTTGATAAATACGAAAGATTAACAATAAGGAAACAATAAAATTAAACGTATATTTTTCAAGCTAAGACGAATATGATTATCAATATTATATATAAAAATATATTATTGGAGCATAAGTCGCATTGACAGATTAATTTGCTTATTCGAATTTAATATTATCTTATGAATTAACGGTTATGGATTTTTGAAGTGAGGGGAGATGTGAAATTATGAGCAATTTTATGTTTATATGTTAATTATTCATTTCTGCTTATGACAATTTGAACATTGCGTTCTCTTCTTGGTATTTATGCGAAGGATTTAAGCATTTATGCGCTATTTAAAAAGTTCATTTAAGATTCGAAAAGATATATAATATGTCAAATGTTTATTTCATAACAGTAAAATTCATTTAATGCTCGTATTTTAGTTGCTTTGAGGATATTAAAGATGAGAAGATAGAGATGATGAAGAAGAAAAATAGATGATCATACGATATATTTCTAGCCCCACGAAATTTCATAGGAAATTTCCATAGTTTGGCAGTAGTCAGCTAGTTTTCTTCCGTTTCGTTCGAAGTTATCGAATTAGTTGTTCAATGACACTTAAGGCACATAATTAGTGATGTTCAACGTTTTGAGAGGCTTTTATCCGATTGCTTTATAAAGGATTTCGAACTTTCTCTCATCGATTTGGTTGTCGTACAGATTAATGCTGACAGTCAAAGCGGGCGTGTTTCTGATCATGTTTGCGATGGACTCATAGGCCTCGACGTTCACCGAGTAGAGTGGGTAGACGCAGTTCTGATAGCACGAACAGCATAAAATGCACAAAGGACAAATAAAAATGCTGCCGAGACAAACGACTGCACAGTTGCAGCAGTAATCGAAGCTCCGTATTTTATTCCCAATTACTGTGATATTTATATTCTGAATGCTCGCCAACTATTAAGGCCTCAAATTTGCCTCTCTTGTCATCAGCCCACTGCAAGTCCCTGAAAAATTGAACACAGGTGTAAAGGTTTGTGATCTGATAGAGTTCGCTGTAATTAAACTACTTATCGATTCCTCAATCATTTCCCCTTCGTGAAGGCAAGAGCTTTGTTCTCCCCCTGCTCCTCCCCCTGCTCCTCCCCATCCTCCACTGCTTCTATAACTTCCGCTTCCTCCTCTATTTTGTCCAATTCTATAGGGGCGGCTGTGGGTAAACCCCGGACTATGCCCACGCTTATGCCCGTAACCATGCCCTATACTGTGACTAGGCCCTTGATGGCGAGGATTTGATTTGATTCCAACCGATTTGATTCCAACCGATTTGATTCCAACCGATTTAATTCCATTCGATCTACCTCCATACGATCTTCCTCCACCTGCTTTTGGCATTCCTCCAAATGAGATAAAAATAAAGTATAAATAGTTATAAAAACATTCAGATCAATAAAATACATTATTCTTATTCTTTTCAGGCTACAAATATCCTTCATATCCTTTATAAAAAGTTAAGCTCATAAGCTGGAAATGAGAATCCTTGGGAGACATTATATTTGAGTCTCAAAAACAATTACAGAAAAATTCAAAAAAATTGTCAAAATCTATATGTAAAATTTAGTCAATATCGCTTTTAAGGTAAGGCTTTTAATGTTGAGATGAAAAGTGAGAGGTTGTTGATGGAACTTTCATAATAAATTAGATGGCGTCATAAAAATAAGGCGATGCTAGATTAAAGCAGCTGATCATACGATAATTTGCGAACCCCATGAAATTTGACAGAAAATGTTCATTGTTCGGCAGTAGTCCGCTAGTTTTCTTCCGTTTCTTTAGAAGTTATCGAATTAGTTGTTCATTGACACTTCAGGCACTCTATTTACAATACTGATTGTTTTGAGAGGCTTTTATCCGATTGCTTTATAAAGGATTTCGAACTTTCTCTCATCGATTTGGTTATCGTACAGATTAATGCTGACAGTCAAAGCGGGCGTGTTTCTGATCATGTTTGCGATGGACTCATAGGCCTCGACGTTCACCGAGTAGAGTGGGTAGACGCAGTTCTGATAGCACGAACAGCATAAAATGCACAAAGGACAAATAAAAATGCTGCCGAGACAAACGACTGCACAGTTGCAGCAGTAATCGAAGCTCCGTATTTTATTCCCAATTACTGTGATATTTATATTCTGAATGCTCGCCAACTATTAAGGCCTCAAATTTGCCTCTCTTGTCATCAGCCCACTGCAAGTCCCTGAAAAATTGAACACAGGTGTAAAGGTTTGTGGCATAATAGAGATCATCGACATTAAATTACTTATTATCATTTCATGTGTTTATCCAAGGCTCAAACCACCCCCTCCTCCTCCACCTCCCCCATATCTTCCTCTTCCGTATCTCCCTCTTGCCATTTGTATATTTAATAATAAGCAATGAAATATGAGATCGTATGTATATAATGTCTCAAATAGTGTCAAATAAATAATGCTAATTCTTAATTTTAAAGGATGAAATACAGAATGTAATGTATTTATCCTCATGAGCGATAGCTTTGAAGTATGAAGCCATCTGCATTTACTTTTTAAAAAAGAGCAAAATTTCATATATAAAGTTGAATTTATGCATTAGAAATTGTCATTATGAGAGAAGCAAAAAGAGAATAACTTCTCAAACTTGCCAATAAATAGCGACTCCTTTAACTATCAATAGAACAAAATCAAAAACTCATTAATTAATTAAAATAATCTAAATAATAAACAAACCCTATAAATCTAAACAATTCTCCTCTGATCACCCTCTTCATATTCCTCATTCAATAACTCTTCATCATTTTCATACTTGATCAGTAAATATGATCGATGATATTCCTTTTCATATTTGGCATATATATATCGGAATTATTATCACATAGCAATCATATAATCTTCTAAATTCGCATTTCATTCTTCGTTACTATTCTTTCTCGTTCATTATAACCTCGCTCTTCTTTCATGAATTGACGAATCATTGTTGGAATTGGCATTGCTTGAGAGGAAGCTACGATTTGTGTTTTTTCTGTTTGTGAATTGAATTGATTTCAATTGTTACAGTTTTTGCTGTGTGACAGGCAATAAAATTAATCTTCTTGAGTTCTGATAGTTGGTTCTACTCGATTGAGCCACCAGACTCCTAAAATATTCAGGCACTGAAGTATCAACAGCCGTATATTTCCCCCCAATTTCCGGCAACATATAAAATTTCCTATCATTATCTACCTTAGATTTCCAGCCCTAAACATTTTATTCATATTATTTGTTCATTTCAACAGATTTATTGCTTATACCTTTCTTTTTATGATACTGAGCTGTGATATCTCCAAAGTTTTCATTTTGAATGCCAGCAATAACTGGGTTTTATTTATCTAACTTCCGCATTTTTAAACTATGAAGGATATCGATTTGTTCATTAGATAATGATTTATTTAGTTTGCCTCGAAATTTGTTGATTAGGTTTTTTACATTGTAGTTGTTTAGTCTCTCAATGAGAGTTTTATCAATTGATGGACTCAATTAGTTAGTTTTTTTATTTATTTATCGTTGCGGTTTTTATATGGAATCGATTTCAAGGCTGCTTTAGACACAACTCTCAAATATATTCTATTATATTTTACTAAGGAAATTGGAATCTGTTTAGTTTGGTTCCTAATAACAGTTGTTATTTAATTTCTTTTGTTGTTTGGTCTCTGTATTATTTCCTCTTTATTACTAATTCATACAGCAATTATTCTCTATATTCTACTATTCATTAATAGTCTTTGTTTGACACTGTTATTGTTCGCTTAAAAGTTTGAGACTTACTTGTAAAGTATTGTTATTCTTTAATACCATTAATGCCATTTACTCTTCTTTCAGAATCTATTGGAGGGTTTGTTGGTAAAAAACTTTCATCTAACTTTCACTTTCTGTTTTTATTGCAGATTTCTAAAGCGAGGCAATCATCGGCTTCGATTTCATTGCATATCTACTGTTCTACTATAAGTATAAACCTGCTTCTTTAACTTGTTTTTTGTATTGTTCTTACATGTACTTTACTTTAAGCTTGATGTTCAGATAGGAGTATTTATTGATCATGTGCGATTAATTTTGGAGCTAAGGATGGCAACAGTAATAAATGATGTATTGTAGTAAAGGATATCTCGCAAAAGAAGGAATTAATAAGAAGGAAATTGACATTTCGAATAATTGTATCAGTATTATTAATATTCATATGTATATATGTGTGTGTATATGCAGAGATATTAGTACTGAATTAGTTACACGGCCCTGAAAAACATTGATTCCGTAATTCATACGAAATTCTCAACACAACATTGAATTTATTTATAAAAAGTCTAATGATGAATGTTTAATTTTATCTAATTGGTTGTATTTGTTGAGAAGGTGATCAATAGGCTTTTGCATACTTCGGTCTCCAGAAGTTGTCATCTGCCCTGGGTTTTGCACCCGTTAGCTTTGTTATTATCTTTTAAAGCCTCCTCCAATAATCGATTTTTTATAGGAAAGGGTTCATCCAGCCATTGATTATGCAATAACCTGTATCGAATTAGTTCTGATGGTGTCTATGGTGTTCTTCATGATTCAGAATAAGTCGAGAGTTTTGTAGGAACCTGATGACGGGATGAGGTTTAGAATGCACCATATGGGCCCATTTATGGATTTCATTTGTCAGTATACCTAGAACTACTCCAAAAATAATGGTCCACTCATAGGCTTGCGACAAATTTGAATCAGGCGTCAAAAACAGCCCGATCCCAATAAAGAGAGGCATCGGATAAGATGAGGAAGCATTCGTTTAAACAAAGCCATGTCTGGTTATATCTTGTGGGTCAACATGATGCATCCTAAAGCCACGAATCAAAGTCTGTCCAATAATAGGAGTCTCGAACTTGCCCCATGTGTCACATGCCCAATGCAGCATTCCTGAGACATAATCGACCAAAAACTGTGCAACAATGAAGCCAATTACAACAGAAACCGCATTGTTGTTATAATAAGCAATTGTATGTTGGATAAGTCTTGCCCATATGCAAAGAGTCATGATCATGAAGGCTAATTCGAATAAAAATTTCCACGTCGGGTAGGAATTCTCCCAAAGAATCTACTTATTAGGCCCTGTAGAACCTTAGTGCGACATTCAAATATAATTGTACGATACTGTATTAATTTTGGAGTTATATTTATTTATAGGCTTACATTCCGTTATCATTGGCTGTTGTGTATTTGATGGTTTATTTTATTGTGGAGTTTATTTGTTGGAGGTTATGTTCAAAGATGTGGAAGCAATTTGTGGTGATAGGGTTAATGATCAATGGCTTATGAATTGAAATGTGTTAAAATGCGTTAAAATGAATGAAAATAATTAGAATGCATTAAAATTAATTAGAATGAATTAAAACAAATGAGGATTCTAATTTACGATAGCTTCCCATAATTAATTCCAATAGATAAATCTCAAATACATTTATCCTTTTGTACTACTTTTCCATTTGCACATTGAGCACACACTTATTTCGCACTATTGAAACTTACACAATTGGGATCAATCATTTTGCATTGATATTCTTTCAAATAGTATCCTTCCTTGCAGTTCGAGCAGTATGAACTATCGTAGCGTATACAATTAGCATCGAGAATAGTCGGGAAGATGCATTGACTGTCTTGTAGGACGTAATTGGTTTGACATTGTTCGCATTTATTTATAGTCATATTGAAATTGGAGCATAAAATTGGAATCATTGTGCATTTTGAGGGGTTGGGGTTGGGGTTGGGGTTGGGGTTGGGGTTGGGGTTGGGGTTGGGGTTGGGGTTGGGGTTGGGA
>NW_028282777.1:0-21462 GCF_059751285.1 Brachycentrus maculatus
GTGGTGATACACATTTTTGCCCGTTTTATTAATTTGTTTGTATACTGCAGCTGTCTAGTATACAAGCGTCATTTAATATTGACTTACAATGCCATTTGCAAAAAATATAACATTTTCTGATAGAGTGATCAATTTTGCGCCACCCTGTATATGTAAGGACCTATAGGTACGCATGAAAGGGTACATATATCCTCTAAATCGCTTTCAAATGGATAAGGGTGAGTTTTCTTAGTGCTATCATTTATTTGAAGACTCGTTAAAGTGTGAAAATAAAAATACACATCAGTACTTATATACTTACTGTTTTGAATACATATGCTTCTTCTTCTTCTTCTACTGTTTGGTGTAGGCCTTGTGGCCTGTTTTTAAGAGAGATTAGCGAGTGTTTTTGCCTAGAAATTTCACTCGTGAATTACAGTGAAACCTCTATCTATCGTTTTAAAAGGGACCTTTTAAAATAAACTATGAATGCAGGAAACAATGAATACAGGATTAAGAGGTCAATACGCAAATAGATACGACCGAGTAAAGATACCGTCCTCCAGATCTGCATAACCATTCGTAGGCTAAAATTCAAAGAAGAATACATGTTTTTAATAGATTTATATTATGCACTGACACTTCGTGATGGAATTGCATTTTTAATATATTATTAGATTAAAACCAATATTTTTAGCATTTCCACTTTATTTTTATTTGACCAGCGACCGGGTTTCGTCGTTACCGACATGATCAGACTGGTCTGACGATGTCGGTCACGACGAAACCCGGTCGCTGGTCAAATAAAAATAAAGTGGAAAAGCTAAAAATATTGGTTTTAATCTAATAATATATTAAGAGTACATGTTTCAGATACAAATGTATTTATTAAAAAATACAAATCTGAATAGAATTCTAAAAAATACTTTTGTTTTTTGCTTTTATTTCGTATGTCAATACTTAGTATATTTTTGGCTTTGCTAATTTTTTCATCATCGGTTAATAAATGTGTGTTGTAGAAAGTTTTCCTTCAAAGAGTGTGCACGCTTCTGGAAATGCAGGTACAGGCAGCGACTCCTTTTCGTCAATATCGACCTCTCTTGCTATCGGTTACACAAGGTTTCGATAGTTTCTATTCCAGAAGTTGCCGTTGAATGTAAAAAAATTGAAAAAAATGTAAAAAAAAATACAGACAAAATGTGTCAAATATGCAGCTTAATTCGAACGATAAATGCGGTAAATAGAGATAGAGAAACGATCGATGCGGTTTAGTTAAGTATGAAATTAAGTCGGGATAGAAGAAATAAACGACACTTAAAACGATTATTCGAGGACCGATTGATAGAGGTTTCACTGTACATGAAATTATAGTAACTTTAAACATAAAGAGTAAATCCACTCACAAGTAGGCATAGGCTATGAAACTTATAAAGTAAAAGCCTGAGTAGGGACATGATAAACGTTGTTGCATATCCGTAAATAGATTTCAGAGTCACTTGGTTGTTTGGTAATTAAAAAAAAAAGATTATCCTCCTGCGATGTCTATTCCCAGCTGTCAATCCTTCTCTTTGGTTGCCCGTACAGTGCAATGTGGGGGAGTCTGTATGTTTTCATCTCCTCACATGCGCATACCATTGTCTCCTTCGTTGCCTTCCCCACCTAGCGACATCTTCCACCTAGCATATTTCCCTGATCCTGGTGTTACTTATTCTATCTCGTAGACTCTTGCCAGATATGCTCCTAAGAGTCTTCATTTCTGACACTCTTAGCGCGTTTTTTGTGACCACGGTGTCCGCTCTGCTTTCGATGTCATGTGTCGTGATAGGTCACACACGAATTTTTATAAAATATATATCGTAGTCGTACAGGAAAAAGTGACCAACTAACAAAACGTAAAATGTTCAGGAGGGCCATTTATGTCACTTTTGTTTCGCAAGAAATCAATGTAGTATTTTTTTATATATACCGTAGTCGTACAGGAGAAAGTGAACAACTAACAAAACGTAAAATGTTCAGGAGGGCCATTTATGTCACTTTTGTTTCGCAAGAATTCAATGTAGTAAGTCATTTTTAACAAGTCAATATATTAAACTCCTTTAAAGTTTAAAATCCTTTGGAACTTTTTCTACCCATTATTGACAACCACACTACTCAAATTCTTGGAAGTTCTACTTTATATATATATGAACCAATTTCGAAAAGTAGTTCTTAAATCATTAGAACTTCACTAGAGACATCAATTGGTGAGATGAAAAGAAGCTTTTTTTTTGAGCAGAAACTCTTTTATTATTATTTTCTAGTAGTTTTTACTAGGGTAAAATTGGTGAATGTTACATGCGTGTAAAGTGATCACTTAAATGAACCTATGACTTTCGTCAGCCCCGTAAATGCCCAGACTTCCATATTCTTCTTCATCTTTGATGAGATGTCGAAAAATAATATGAAATTCAGATTTGTGAACGAGTATTTGGACACACTCAAAATGTTGTTATTTAACAACGGATTTTTTATTTTCAATACTGTTACTGATCTATGCTCGTTCGACTTAAATGTACGTTAGTCCAACTTTACAGAAACGTAATGTTATATATCTTTCCTAAGGATGATATTAAAAATAGATCAATCACTCGCAAACGACTTAGTGAATATGTTGGCATAGATTTTGGCATACTGTAAAAGCTTTTTTTGAAGCAGCTTTATTTAGGTATTCAACCGTATATTACTTTGTAAGTTGCCAATAAAGATTAAGTAAAGCTTCATCATAAAGAAAATGATAAAGAAATGTATATATAAATATATATTTATATATATTTATATATAAATATATATATATATATATATATATATATATATATATATATATATATATATATATATATATATATATATATATATATATATATATATATATATATATATATATATATATATATATATATATATATATATATATATATATATATATATATATATATATATATATATATATATATATATATATATATATATATATATTTATAAATAATTTTTTGTTTTTTAATTTTTTTTTTTTTTATAATACGATCACTGAAATGTTTTGAAGTTAAACATAAAAGGTGCTTTTTTAAAATAGATAATTGGACTAGAATATGGAGTAAAGGGCGCGTCACGTTTATAAGGTGCATAACGTAACATGAAAGAGAAGATAGATATGACTTTAAAAGGGAAAGAGGGATTAGCATTCCGACGTCACGGGAGTGAGAAAAAGACAGCGACGTGTACACAATGATACAAAACGAAAGAATTTTCAGATGCTATATATGAACAGTGAGGTACCACGGGTTGTTAAAGTAATATTTATGTAGTTGATGAAGTAGAATGAGAGTGGAGAAAAAGGAAGAGGAAGAGGATTAGGGAGACGTTCCAACGTCACGAGAGTGAAAAAAAGACAGCGACGTGTACACAATGATACAATGCGAATGAATATTCAGATGCTAAATATGAACAAGTGAGGTACCATGGGTTCTAAGAGTAATATTTTAGTTGATGAAGTAAAAAGAGAGTAGAGGAAGAGGAAGACCATGAGAGAGAGGATGAGGAAGTAGAAGAAGAAGTGTACGTACAAAACGATGATGAGAAGATGATGGAGAGCGTGATAAGAGGAAATACAAATAAAAGAAGATGCACATAAGAGAAATGGGAAGAGGTAGAGGAAGAAACCGAAAAATGTATAGAAGTAGAAGTAGGTCAAGAAGACTTATTGTAACAAGGAGATGTAAGACAAGAACAAGCAGAAGACGAAAAAGAAAGAGGAGAATGGAGACTTTTTTGTAATAGAAGACGAAGAATAAGTAGTAAGATAAAAAAAGAAAAAGAAAAGAATTAAAAAAAAATCATTTTTCATTTCCAAGATATAATTTGACACATGAATAAATAAATGTAGAGTCTATCGGAACGTGAATAATTTTATGATAATTTTTATCATTCTCCAATGTCAAGCGATCTCAAATTCACTTTTTTTTTTATGTCTTCTAAGAATCCTCGGGGAGTTTTCAAATGTAATTTCAAACATAATATTTTAGTCAAATATCGAATTTCATGGAAATTGTATTATGTTTTTTTTTGGAATATGAATGAACAATTGATATAAAATATTTCCTCTTGAAAAATCATATTTGAAGAAAGAAAAAACCCTTTAAAGTAAGTGCCGTCAAATTTGTTCTTTTTCTTAGTTTTTTACTGTTATTTTTACTGTTATTGTCACCCCAACATTATGTAATTTGGTAATTTCAAATATTTTTTAAATGATTTATAAAATTGTGAATATTTTCAGCATTTGTCAAATGAGGAATTAATACCGTATAAGTGTACAATTTCAACTGTATAATTAAATC
This sequence comes from Brachycentrus maculatus, assembly GCF_059751285.1. Classification (NCBI taxonomy): domain Eukaryota; kingdom Metazoa; phylum Arthropoda; class Insecta; order Trichoptera; family Brachycentridae; genus Brachycentrus; species Brachycentrus maculatus. The sequence continues at coordinate 4,353 of NW_028282777.1, forward strand.
TTAAATAACTTAAGCTAGAGGTGTTTAGGAAACCAAGCGTGGTAATATGTGGAGTCATTGTGTGGCCGTAATTTTTGATAAATTCCCAACCCATTTTTTAACGGAAAAAGCGAACGTTCACACTCTACAAACTCAATATTATGGTAACACGACATTCATGATGGATAGTGCACAACAGAGCGTGCAAATTAAAATATAAATAATTCAAAATCAATACAATAAAATGATATAAGTACAACATGAAATAATCTACGTAAAAAAATAAGGAAAAATACATCATGCACACATTGTTACTATGATCACTATTATCTACTACTGTAATAATAATATATAACAATTCTGATCAATTAAACTAACTAACTAACTAACCACTACATTATCGGTAATTTGACGTCGTAAATATGTATATCGTAGTCGCACAGGAGAAAGTGACCAACTACCAAAACGTAAAATGCTCAGGAGGGCCATTTAAGTCACTTTTGCTTGGCAAGAAAATAAACACCAATGCAGTTAGTCATTTTTAACAAATCAATATATTATACTTCCAAGTTTCAAATTCTTTGGGATATTTTAAGAGCAATATTAAGCTAGTAAGATATCAAATAGTCACGTTTTTGTAAAACAACGCACTTGGTCACTTTCTCCTGTATGACTGCGATATGATGAGTTGGTATGGGTACATAGCACTAACAGAATCTGATCAAATTGTGAACTAGGCAATCGCGTAGTGACCCTCCAGAAGGCGAATTTGTTTGTGAGCGAATGCGTTACTGTTAAATTATTATATCACGCGCCTAAACAATCTCAAAAGAGCTAATCATCATTGGTTTAAATCAACTTTGGATCATTGAACAAAAACGACATGTTAGGATGGAGCCAGAAAGAAGATGCGATGAAAAATACCGTTAATATATCGTAGTCGTACAGGAGAAAGTGACCAACTAACAAAACGTAAAATGTTCAGGAGGGCCATTGAAATCACTTTTGCTTGGCAAGAAAATAAACATCAATGCAATTGGTCATTTTTAAAAAGTTACTATATTATGCTTTCAATTATTTTTTATTGACATCTTATCAAGAATTAAGAATATGGAAGTCTGGGCATTTACGGGGCTGACGACCGTCAAAGGCTGATTTAAATGATCACTTTACACACGTGTAACATTAACTAATTCAACCCATTATTGACAACGACACTACTCAAATTCTTGGAAGTTCTAAATATATGAACCATTTTTGAAACATTATTCTTGAATCACTAGAACTTCACTAGAGACATCTATTGGTGAGATGAAAATAAGCTTTTTAGTGAGCAGAAACCCTTTTATAAGTATAAAAAATAATATGAAAATAACTTAAGTAATTAAAGATAATCCAGATTTTGTAAACAAGTATTTGGACACACTCAAAAGGTTGTCAATATATTATAATTCCAAGTTTAAAATCCTTTGGGATTCTTTTCAGGGCAATGTACGATAGTACATACAATTTAGGCTAGTACTATATAGCATAGTCAATGATCACGTTTTTGTAAAACATAATACTAAATATCACTTTCTAATGTATGACTGCGATATGTATGTTTCCAGACACGCATTTGACTAATTACTTGAAGCTAGTTACATAGGCTTTTATCACCAAACAAATATTGATAACAAAGTCAATTGAAACGCATTAACGCTCTTGAAACACAATACTTGTTCTTCACAACTTGTAAATCGCTCAGAAAAAAATATGAATTTATTATTCTATCTTGCGTCAGAACGACGCAGGAGGCTTCTAAAGACGCCGGCGCCGGTCGCTAGGCAGGCGTCGGGGCGTCGACGTCACGTCTCTTCAAAAAGGCTGTTGCACAGAGTAATAAAGCGCTTATTACGAGTGGCATTGTCTTCATTCTGTCGTCTGTAGCATTCGTTCAGAGGGAATGTAAGACGCGCTGTAGCGATGGAAGGTAGTGATGATTTTTTGCATAATTTAACATGTTTTGAAATTTACTGAAACGTAATTTAAGGTAGGTAGGAATGTAATGTTTGCACTATATTTTATGTAGGTCTAACTTAATTTCGTATTCACAAGTATTCAGATTTTTTAGAATGTTGTTTCAGACTGTATATTCATTTATTCTTCAAACTCTTATCCGCACCCTTATGGTGCATAGGGGACTGCATCATTAACACATGGAGGAAAGGTGATCAGCCCTCCCTCAGGTCTAGGGAAATATTGAATAAACATTTGAGTGAAAAATCACTTTTACTTATTTGACCCCACCCAGATATCGAACCTGGGACCTTCAGAACGGTAGCCGAGCGTGCTAACACTATGAAGGCGGATAAAAAAATATACATATGTGTCTATATATTTATATAATTATATATTTAGGTATATTTTATAAATCTTTGTAATACTATCTATCATTAGAATTCTAACTGTCCATCAAACCTCCTCCCTTCGTTTTCCCCTCTACCTCCTTCCCTAAACTCCCTTTTTCCTCTGCCTTCCTTACTATCATCAATTTGAAATTTGTGTTTTTTTAATGTTCACGCACTATCTACCCTCTGATTGCAAACAGCTACATATGGTATCAAACGTTTTGACCAATATCACTACTAATATTTTTGGTTATTTGGAAGATATTGCTTATTAGCAATAAGCCCGCCAATGTACTTAATTGTTGTCTGTGTATGATGTTTAAATTAATAAATATATCGTCCATACCCATTGAACTACCCTGCTCTTCCACAATATTCCAAGACACTTAAAGCAAACAAGAATTGTTTGCATTAAATTAAGCTTAAATCAAGTTCAAACTTGAACATCCTCTTTGATATTCAATGTCAGGTTTCTAATTCAAACTAGGCCAAATCCGAACAGGAAATGATCGGATCTCTTCAACACAGCCCTAGATATCTGTAAATTGGAGAGCTTTATCGTATTTCTTGGGTGTGGGTATCACGTCTTATACCTGTAGATGAGTATACAATTAATCCTCGATATAACGGACCTCTATTTAACGAACTTCGGATATAACGGACAAGAAAATCCAGTCAAAAGTAAAAAAAAATAATAACATTTTGAATATTGAAAGCATTTACTTTGTGGATCATATTGCTATATTATTTTAGAAACAAAAAGACTTTGTCTGACACTTTGTTTGTATTGACTTATTGTCTTAGCACGTCGCCGATCCATTCGGCGCGTCTTTTGGAGATAGTCGCGAGTAGGTGCTTCCTTTCCTTGATAAATCGTACTACGATTTATCAAGGAAAGGAAGCACCTACCCCGTCGTTGGAGATGCGATCTCTCCAGGATATCCCGAGCATTCTTCTATAGATCCACATCTCCAACGTATTCAGCCTATTCTTATCTCTTTCAGATAGGCACCATGTCTCGCAGCCATACAGTAGCACACTCCATAAATACGTTTTGACAAGAAGTTTGCGTAGTTTCAGATCTATGTTATTTGATTGGATAAACACTGATTTACTGTTAAACGCAAGTCTTTCTTGGCGTATGTGTATGGTGTATGTAATAAAGGTCTGATAATTTGGAAAGTGACGTACTCTTGAATCAACTAATCGAAATACGAGTACAAGAGAGAAATAAAAAAAAAAGATTTATTTAACCCTTTCCACTCTGAATATTTTTTCTCGTAACTGATCAGCTACTCTGATCAAAAAACTGCGACGTTTTTCTACCATTAAAATATATATTTTGGTGCCCTGATTTTGGGACACTCTGTCTGGCAATTCGTGTATAACCATGTTAATTAAGATTAACTGTATTTATCTGAGATATTTTTTGTTAGAATATACTTGGGTGATTAAGAAATCAGTGATTAAAGTTATGCCTGCGCCGGGCCAGACATTGTGGCCCACGGAGCTGCCTGCTAGAATCATACGGGCCAGAATGTCTGGCGTACAGAGTGGTAAGGGTTAAACCTGTTTTTATTATAACGGAATTTTGGCTTTACTGGACACCCCCTCCCTACAATAAGTCCGTTATATCGAGGATTCAATGTACATGATTTCATAGACCTTTCAACCTAGAAGGAATATGAATTTAATAAACCGTCAAATCTGACCTAAATGCGCCTACGAATTTATAGGCGGAATAAAGTTCACATCAATTTAACAACGCATTAAATGAAACGACCAATATCTTGAAGGTATTCGTCGAAAAACATATACACGCGTGCGTCAATGAAATCATTACAATATATGAATCATTTGTGTGTAATAATTCATTTGGTGATCCAAAATAAATGATTAAAAAAATACTTTATGGAAAGATATATCGCTCACTCCCTTCAAGAACTTCATTAATCAAAAACCTTGATTTTTCAAGAGAACGTTTTTAATGTGAAAAGTATAATACAATGTATTAAAAAAAATATCAAGCAACTTATTGAACTATTTACTGTGCAACAGATCTTTTAAGGTAAAACCTGAAGGTTTTTTCTCCATTTGAAAATATTTAGTTTATTTTAAAAAAATAATTAAACAGTACCTTTTCTTCAAAATGCAAAAACAACACTTTCTGTCCTATAGCGGGTAAATATTAAGTTTAAAATATGCCTCTTTTGCTGGGATAAAGTACATTTTCTGGGCATTCCGAAAATATACATAACCGAAAATTGACAATTTTTGATTTATGACGTTCTTGAAAGGAGTGAGCGATATATTTAATGATTAGTCATATTTCCTTATTTTGTTTTTACCTTATGTCTTATATATTTTCTGATTTGTAATATTTTCTCATTTGTTTATTTTAGGTATATTTCTTACCTTATTTTCATTGATTTATTTTTGAAAAATGCTTCTTATGCCTATTTATTATACCTGTTTATTGTTTTTATTTTTTTTTAAACTAAATCTTTTTTGTATTATTTGTGTTCTAGTCTTGTTAACCTTAATCCCATGTCCCAAAATATGAAATACATAGAAATTACTCATCGGGAAAATTATATATATGACTTATGTATGGAATATATTTTGAAAAATAAATTAATAAATATGATAAAAAAAAATCCTATCCATTTGACAAAAATGAAAAAGGAATATAGAATTCTGGGCTCGTCATAGTTTATTTTCGACCCGTCGTAGACTTGATAAAGTGATTACTTAATTCACGTGCAACATTCACCATTCTATCCATGATTGATAACCATAATACTCAATGCATCTCTTCCACAGTTGTCTGTTAATGAGGCTTATAGGCAGAGGAACGGTACCATAGTAAAGACAGTCATGGAAACATATATTTTATTCTATATTTATCACGATAAATTGACTTGCCTCGATCAGGTATGCCAAATACTTGATGGCAGTCAGACAAAGAGTCGAAATAATCGGCAAGTGTGTATCAGGAGATGCATGAACGTGGAACAGGGGAAGATTGTTTGCAAAAACAGATATGTGTGGCGTTTTATTCTCTTTCCCAACCCTAGCGAGAAAGTGGCATGATGGTTAGTTAGTTAGGTAGTTTTAGTATGTTAATATATATATATATATATATAAATTAATATATAAATATATATATATATATATATATATATATATATATATATATATATATATATATATATATATATATATATATATATATATATATATATATATATATATATATATATATATATATATATATATATATATATATATATATATATATATATATATATATATATATATATATATATATATATATATATATATATATATATATATATATATATATATATATATATATATATATATATATATATATATATATATATATATATATAAATATATAAATATATAAATATATATATATATATATATATATATTTATATATATATATATATATATATATATATATATATATATATATATATATATATATATATATATATATATATATATATATATATATATATATATATATATATATATATATATATATATATATATATATATATATATATATATATATATATATAAATATATATATATATATATATATATATATATATATATATATATATATATATATATATATATATATATATATATATATATATATATATATATATATATATATATATATATATATATATATATATATATATATACAAATATTGACTACACAAAATATTTAACACATGCAATTTTTGTAGTTTTAACGTAGACGTATAAATCTCGGTGAGTGGTTATATACTAATATAAGTAATATAAGTATAAATACGAATATAATAAAGTAAATGCTTTAAATATTAACAATGTTGAGATAGTTTCTCCTAAAGAAATAATAATAATAATAACCATATCCGCTCCCTAGGTGGAGCATATGGAGTCCACAAACTGTCTCTAGGCTTTTCTGTCGGCTGCCAGCTCCCTTGCATCCTCCCAGATCCGCGTCCCGAAGTTCTGACGAGAACTGCCGACGAATTGTCAGCAGTGGTCGTTCTGGGCGGCGCGAACCTGATGTACCTTGTAAAAGAGGCAAGCTTGATTAAGGCTCTCAGGAGGCATGGGGAGTACATGGCCAAGCCAACTGAATCGCCTTTTCTTGACGACAGTTGTGACCAAGATTTGCTGCGTCCTAAAGAAAAGATAAATATATTTTCTTTAGGAGTTATTTAAAAAGTCCCTATTGTAAGAATAAAGATTCGGAATCAATAAAATCATTGTAATATATTTTACGTTAAGGCAAATTTAGATTTCAATACAGCGCAGAAAGAAGAGCTATGTATATCCTGGATTTCACAACTCACAGCAAAGAAAGTCGTTCCACTGTAGCACTAAGTCAATATTTACAGCTACTGCAGGTTAAATAAATATTGCCTGACAATTCCACCCTTAGCGTAGAGTAGCATTGTCAGAATAAGAAGAACGTACAATTTTCTTGTGAAGAAATCTTACCCCCTAGTAAAATTACAAAAAAGGGTTTGTCGTTAAAAAACGTTAAAATTTAACATGTAAATTTATTCAAATTTTATTCAGAGCCTTGCAAAGAAAGGGTTCGTGAAAATATCTGACGTTATATATATTCAACAATTCATTTGTAATATGCTAAAACTCAACAAAAAATATAAGTCTTTCATAAATTTGAGATCAGAAAATCACTAGACTGATATAATTTACAATAAAATTTAAAAAGTCAATTTAATAAAATTCTACTTTCTGTTTTACTTGGTAAAAACCACTATTTCTTAAAATCTATTGTAAAACGTGTTTCGATGCATTCCGCAACATTTTTCAATAACATATGTGAAGTTAAATCTGAATTCTAGAGTTGAACGTAGTTGGAAAAAGCAGCAGAGGAAGACTGAGTAAAACTTGGCAGGTATATCAAATACTTAAAAGCGGTCAAGTCAAGAGTCGAAATGGTCGACGGGTATGGGCATGAGGCATGAATATGGAAGAGGCGAAGATTGTTTGCAAAGACAGAGTGGTATGGCGTTCTATTCTCTTTGGTTACCCCTGCGGAAAAGTGGAGGAAGACCGAGACAAACTTGGCGTGAGTAAGTATTTAAATTTGAAAGCGGTCAGGTCAGAAATCGTAAAAATCGGCGCGTATTTATGAAGAGATGCATGATTGTCGAGGCAAAGATTGTTTACGAAAACAGTTATGTGTGGCGTACTATCCTCTATGCCTACCCCTTTAGAGAGGCGGTAAAGTAATATATTAGTTAGTTAGAAGTAAAATAAATAAGTATTTAAAAAAAATCAGGTAAATACGACTGTTGTCCGCCTCCGTAGTGTAATGGTCAGCACGCTCGGCTACCATTCTAGAGGTCCCGGGTTCGATTCCCAGGGGGGGTTAAATAAATATAAGTGATTTTTTTCACTGAAATATTTATTTAATACTACCCTGGACTGGTACCTGAAGCGGAGGGCTGATCACCTTTCCTTCGTGTGTAAAACGATCAAGATAACACAGCGTTTATATGAAGCAGTGCCCTATGCACCATTGGGGTGCGGATAAGGGTTTTATTATTAAATACGACTGAATTAAAATGTTTTTTGATTGATGATATTTCCACTCATAGACTAAGTACTCTCTTTGTTGGATTGTTTGTCGAAAAGGACTTTCCAATTATTATAAGAGGGTATTTCTAAGGATGAGAGATAAGGTTGTATCAAAGGACTTTGCGGCACAGAGATTAGGCTTTGTCGATCCTTATTGAACCGAAGGATTCTCCATTTTAAGCTGTTTCACTTTAGTTCATCCCCAAATCACCCTCGGATGTTTCATATTATGTTGAACAATGTCAAACATTACTGAATCACTTCATTAAGACCATAAAATATAAGTTGAAATAAATGAAAATATTTGTACTCAATTTTTTAATACGTTATTTCAATGCGTTATTTTAGACCAGACAAAAAATACAACGTATTTCATTTCAGTCAAAGCAAATAAAAACCTATCAGCGGAAGCTAAACTGGCAGTGCACAACGGAGTCCTGGTTCCGACTCTAATATATGGAAGTGAAACATGGAATTGGCAAAAGAAGGATGAAAGTAAACTGAATGCAGTCGAAATGCGATCTCTCAGAAGAATGTGCGACAAAACGATGTATGATAGATGTGCGAATAGTGAAATAAGGAAGGAATGCAAAGCTGAGATAAGCATTATCGATAAAATTAATAAAGGTGTGTTGAGATGGTTTGGACATGTAGAACGAATGAGTGAGGAAAGAACGGTAAAACAAATTTGTGGAAAAAAGAGCAGAGAAAGACCGAAGAAAACTTGGCACAATTAAGTATGTCAAACACTTGAAAGCGGCCAGGTCAGGAGTCATAATAATCGTCGGAGGAGGCGAAGAATGTTTGCAAAGACAGAGTGGTGTAGCATTCTATTCTCTCTGCCTACCCCTGCATGGAAGCGGCGTGATGGTTAGTTAGTTTGTTTGTTTTTTTTTATATAAATAATTTGAATGCAGAGATAACCCGAAAGTACAGTCAGGGTAATAGTGAAAAAGAAACACGAATTACCACGTCCAGATTGATGTGAGAAGAAAATACACATTGAGCCAACAAAAATGTATCTGAATAGTAAAAAAAATTGTTATCGACTTTAACAATCAAAATTAATAATAATAAATCCCTTACCGCATCCCAATGGTGCATAGGGCACTGCTTCATATAAACGCAGTTTTATCTCGATCGATTACACATGAAGGAAAGGTGATCAGCCCTCCACTTCAGGTACCAGTCCAGTGTAATATTGAATAAATATAAGAGTGAAAAAATCACTTATATTTATTGAACCCCCCTGGGAATCGAACCCGGGACCTCCAGAACGGTAGGCGAGCATGCTGACCATTACACTACGGAGGCGGACAGAATCAAAATTAGGCCACATAAATTAAACAATTATATTTAAAATAAAACCACTTCATTAATGGCCACTCATTTCGAGATTTTATTTTTTTTTCAGCAGAATATATACATTTCATGCAAATATAGAACTTTGATCGGCTTTATAATAACTTAAATATGATTTAAAATACATTCTGAAGGAAACAATAGAATATTATTTATTGACATCTAATCAAACATGAAGAAGAATATGGAAGTCTGGTCATTTACAGGGCTAACGACCGTCATAGGCTGAACTGATATAATTTTTTTATGAGACGTAAAAAATAATATGAAAATAACTCCTGTAATTGGAGTTAATCCAGATTTCGTAAACAAGTATTTGGACACACTCAAAATGTTGAAACTATAAAAGTTCACAGGTGTAATTAATTATTTTTGTCAAGCCATTTTATTTGACCAAGAAGAAGTGAGTGACGAGCTCGAGAAATGAACGTTTACCTTTTTTTCATCTTCTCTCTCATGTAACGAAATATGCCTCATAAATGTGACGCGCCCTTGAAGTTTCACTTTTTGTTCTCGTCTTATTACAGTTTATGGAATAAAAAGTTTCACATTAAAAGAAGATTTTTTTTATTAGACATCTAAAAATTAAAAAAAAAAATAATGTACAAACCTTTGTTGATATGTTTTTATCATGATTTAAAATATTTAAAATGTTTTTTTTTTACACATGGAACAAATTTTTGTTTCATGAAATCAATTAACCTTTTAATAAAGCCTCCATTTCCTGCCGAAAATCAATGAACTTCTCTACTCGGAAATACAACGATTGATTAGACAAGTAACATCCTAAATTTTGTCCTGAATGACTGAAAGTTTGTTTTCGTCAAAGCCTTTCAGTTTTCTGCGTTTTCAGGCCGATCTTTCAGGCGGAACAAATCACTAACTGGTACCCAACCCCCTGAAACCTCTCGGATAAATTGGTTCTAAAACTACCTGAAATATGGGTTTACTTATTTGTATTGCCGATGTTTTTGCAATTCCTTGAAATTCAGGAATCTCTAAACTTTAAATGGTTCAATTTATGAATGTTATTAAAATAAAATAAACATGTATGGGGTGATTTTTAGAGCAGTTTTGTTTTTAAACTGGTAACAGTGTTTCTGTAGACTGTCAATTTGATAGTTGACAGTTGATTTATAGTCAGTATTTTATATTATTTTACCATGAATATACTAAATAACCATTATGTGTGTCGTAGGTTCGTGAATGGGCCAAAAACAATATTCAGCTTAAACCTCTTTTCCAACGCACAAAATTGTTCATCGATGAGGCAAATTTTTGTTTAAATGGGTATGTCAATAAAAAGTATTGACAAATTTGGAGTGAAAAAAACCCAGAAGCCCTTGTCAAGACGCCCTTTACATCCATTTAAAGTCACTGTTTGATATAATTTTAAAAGACGAAGCCAGCCTTGAATTTTCGGTCAATAGCGAGCGCTACAGAACCAATATTACTTACTACTTCGTACCTCTTGAATGCTATTAATATGATAGAGCTGTGATTTCAACAAGATGACGCAACACGCCACACGGCGGTTGCTACTATAAATTTAATGTGGGAAATGATATCTCTTCTTCTTCTTCTTGGCTACATCCCAGCATATTTTCCCTGTAGACTGCTGAGGTCAGCTCTCCTCGTCCTCAGGTTATATAATAGTAATAATAATAATTTGGATAATTTGTATAGCGCCGTTTTCGTGAAATAATACCTCAAATGTCCTTCTGTCCTGGATAACGTTACCTAGGCCATGCCTTCGGATCATGTTATCTTTCTGCTTCTCCCATGAATTTCTTGGTCTTCCTCTAGATAACTTTTGAGGAAGGAAAAGGAATAAATTTATATATATATATATATATATATATATATATATATATATATATATATATATATATATATATATATATATATATATATATATATATATATATATATATATATATATATATATATATATATATATATATATATATATATATATATATATATATATATATATATATATATATATATATATATATATATATATATATATATATATATATATATATATATATATATATATATATATATATATATATATATATATATATATATATATATATATATATATATATATATATATATATATATATATATATATATATATATATATATATATATATATATATATATATGAGTGTATATATTTACATTATAAATGCATGAATTGGTTGCAACATTTTTCAACAGCGGTTTTCGAATTTTCCACATCATTCCAGAATTATTCGCGATATACGAAGTGGATAAAAAACTTCTTAAGAATTTATTACATAAAATATCCCACCGTCTTAGTTTCTTAAAAAAAGATTTATATGAAAAGAACTACGTGCAAAATACGAAATCTCATTTTTTCCCAGATTTTATTTTCTACAATAGGATAGAAGGACACTTTTGAGATTTATTAATAAAAAGGCAAAATAATGTTATTTTTTTGAAGAAATATGACGCTTTTTGATATATGTTCTAAATTCCTTTACGGAGGCTTTGTGGTACACAAAGCAAATATGAGTTGTAAAAAAATAGAAAAATTTATTTTATAAATGCGACCGATTTTCTACATTGAAAAACATATATTTTTATTACTTCAGTTAGCTTATTTTACATTTAATACAAACTTTTATTTTCACTTATTTACATCATACTATATATTTACATCTTCTTACGGTGAACAAAACAGTTATCTATAAATTCTTTCAGACTCTTTTTATTCTTTATACATTCAGGCATCTCATCATATATTTTCAAACCCTTATACATTATACACTTTTGCGACTTATTTTATCATTATTTCTAGTACAATGTTCATGAAAATTTTTGTTTAAAACTATTTTATCATTAAGGATTTGGGTAATTTATCGTTAAAATTTTTATATATGAAGATAACCACATTATATAAGTCTCTTTTTTTAGGTAACCGGTTGAGTTATGGTCTTAGTTATAGTTTATTCTTTTAACTATTTATTTATTTTTCATAAGTATTATTCTCATAGCTTTATTTTGAAAAACTCTAATTTATTTAAATTTCTCTTTTTGCCAAAAATAAAAGTATCCTGTTTTTTTTCTACATACCATTTTTAAAAAAGCAGAGAACTGATCTTCTTGTATTCGTGTAGTAAACGATCAAGATAACACTGCATTGATACTATGCACCATTGGATACGAGCTAAGATTAAAATAAGAAATTATACCAATAATCATAAAAATTTTACCAATTATCATGAAAATTATACCAATTATAATGAAAATTATACGAATTGTCATAAAGATAATACCAATTATAATGAAAATTATGCCAATTATCATGAAAATTATACCAATTATCATGAAAATTATACCAATTATCATGAAAATTATACAAATGATTATGAAGATTATTTTAATTAACATGAAAATCGTACCAATTTAAATGAAAATTAAACCAACTATCAAGAATACCAGTTATGATGAAAATTATACCAATTATCATGAAAATTATACCAATTATCATGAAAATCATACCAGTTAAGATGAAAATTATACCAAACAAAATTCATTGATATGGGTCAACAATAGTATCATATGACAAGCTCCAATTTATTGAGTTTGGTTTTCCATCTCGCTGGCTCTTATTTCCGCCAATATTCATTTCCTGGCGGGACCTTATCCGCTTCCGGATCCGAAAACGTTGAGTGCTTTAAGCTTCTACAATGGCTTCTATTTCCGGTTCGAAAGCGTATTATCACGTTAAAATGGACCTCTAGATGTAATTACTACGATACGAGATCGTTCTCTGCTTTTATGAGGTTTATATGAATTACGATATTTTTAAATTTTTGAATTAACCCATTTATCTTGAGAAACCTTCTTAATCTTATAATAGGATTAATTTTCTGAATTACCTGATTACAAAAAAAATTCACTTTGTGCATTGAGCACTGTATCTAGTTGATGCAGTGCCCAATGCACCATTGGGTGCGAATAAGGATAAAAAAATATTTGTGTATTATAAAAAATAAATAAATAAATTGGTATGGTAATATAACACTCTCCTTATCATTCACTATTTGCTTTGTGTACCTAATATCAATTTAAAAAAAACTAGTTTTGAGTTGTATTACAGAAAGTATACTATGAATGATAAGGAGAGTGTTTAAATAATTAATGTCATACCTTTGACTTATTTTGAGTGAGAAACACCATTTCATTCACTTAAATATCTTTATCATTTAAAAATCAATGGAATACCGTAATTCAAATGGATTGAAATTATTATTATTATTGTCCGCCTCCGTGGTGTAATGGTCAGCGTGTTTAGCAACCGCGCTGGAGGTCCCGGGTTCGTTTCCCAGGGGGGGGGGGTGAAAATAAATATTAGTGATTAACACAGTAATATTTATTTAATATTACCCTGGACTGGTTCCTGAAGCGCAAGAGTGATCACCTTGCCTTCATGTAAGTAATGATCAAGATAACAATTTGATGCAGTGCCCTATGCACCATTAGGTGCGGATAAGGGCTATAATATAAAATAATTATTGCTATTTTATTTTATAAAGTTAATTTTTTTATGAAATTCATATCATACGAATTCTGGACATTTCTACTCAATACAATCTTATAATTTAAGTTGCGCTGAGCCACTCCAAAAAAGAGACTGAGCTCTTGTGTTTGGAGAGGGATTTTTTTGTTTTTTTTTTTGTTTTTGTTTTTAATAGTTTCATGTTACACAATTCAAAAAAATGTATTACTGGGGAACATGTATGTTTATTTACGCAGTACGAGGGAGTTATCTTGTTGAGTTTTCTATTAGATAGTCTGTATATGTTTGTTATAAATTTTCTTAAAGGAATCATTATATTGGCAGAACATTCGCAGCAGTCTGATCGACTACACACTTATTACGTTCGTGCAATTTGAGATTACCAAATTTCTTTGGCCAGTGAATTCCCCAAGGATATTTGAAAAGTTTCTCGAAGTTTATCAGAAAAGGAGCTTTTTCGCGAGGAATCAAGAGTTATTCTGGCAGCTTTAGAAGAAAAATTTGATGGAGAATGATGCGTTAAACAAGGAATGGAAAGTATTCTCTCCTAAGAAAAATGTTGTCTTAGCAATCTCTTTTTCTTGGCAGTTAAATATATTACAGTAATAAATCATTTTTTTCTTGAGAAATAATAATAATAAATAACAACAATTTTTTTTGGCCGACCGTAAATCGATATATGTACGTATATATATGTATATATATATATATATATATATATATATATATATATATATATATATATATATATATATAAATAAATATATATATATAAATATATATATATATATATATATATATATATATATATATATATATATATATATATATATATATATATATATATATATATATATATATATATATATATATCTATATATATATATATATATATATATATATATATATATATATATATATATCTATATATATATATTTATTTATATATATGTATATATATATATATATATATATATATATATATATATATATATATATATATATATATATATATATATATATATATATATATATATATATATATATATATATATATATATATATATATATATATATATAAATAAATATATATATATAAATATATATATATATATATATATATATATATATATATATATATATATATATATATATATATATATATATATATATATATTTATATAAATATATATATATATATATATATATATATATATATATATATATATATATAAATATATATATATATATATATAAAATTTTCTGTAATGTGGCATGGACATATGGAGCGAGTGCATATCGAGAAAAACATCAAAAAAGTAACTGTGGCGAATGTAAGGAGGAGAACAGAATGAGGACGGCCGAAAAAGCCTTTTCACGATCAGATCAATCAGAACCTAAAATCTGGTGGTATATATATATATATATATATATATATATATATATATATATATATATATATATATATATATATATATATATATATATAAATAAATATATATATATAAATATATATATATATATGTATATATATATATATATATATATATATATATATATATATATATATATATATATATATATATATATATATATATATATATATATATATATATATATATATATATATATATATATATATATATATATATATATATATATATTTATATATATATATATATATATATATATATTTATTTATATATATGTATATATATATATATATATATATATATATATATATATATATATATATATATATATATATATATATATATATATATATATATATATATATATATATATATATAAATATATATATATAATAAATATATATATATAAATATATATATATATATATATATATATATATATATATATATATATATATATATATATATATATATATATATATATATATATATATATATATATATATATATATATATATATATATATATATATAAATATATATATTTATATAAATATATATATATATATATATATATATATATATATATATATATATATATATATATATATATATATATATATATATATATATATATAAATATATATATATATATATATATAATTTTCTGTAATGTGGCATGGACATATGGAGCGAGTGCATATCGAGAAAAACATCAAAAAAGTAACTGTGGCGAATGTAAGGAGGAGAACAGAATGAGGACGGCCGAAAAAGCCTTTTCACGATCAGATCAATCAGAACCTAAAATCTGGTGGTGTCTAAAGTCTGCGTAATCGGAAGACACGCATGACTACATGTATACATATGAATGAACCTAGTGGTGTCTGTCAGGAAAGAAAAGCGTTACATTTACTCTGCCTACCCCTGCAGGAAAACGGCGTAATGGTAGTAGTAGTAGTAGAAGTATATAGGATGTCCAAGAAATTTAGTAGTGCGGTTGTCAATCATGGAATAAAATAATAAATGTTACTCGTGGGTGAAGTGATCACTTAACAAGCCTATGACAGGTCATAAGCTATGTTAATACCCAGACATCCATATTCTTCTTTATTTATGTTGAGATGTAAAAAAAGGTTAAAAAAAACAGAAATATTTGAGTTCTTCGTCAGATTATTATAGATGATTCGGCAGTAACTTTGTGGTAATATCTATGCATTTTTAATTAAAATTTTGCTAGGTTAATACCACTATTTCTTTAAATCTATTATGACACGTGTTTTGATGCATTTACATTCGACGAGTATGTATGAGGAGATGTATGAATTTCTACTGTTACTTCCATACTCCACTACATCCATGTTTGTAATATCGAGAGTAGATTATTGTAACGGTATATACACGAGTCTACCAAACAATAAAATGACTCGACTGCAATCAGTGTTAAACGCAGCAGCGAGACTAATTTTTGGAATTTCTAAATTCAGTCACATCACCCCACTACTTCACAAACTCCACTGGTTACGCTTTCCCCAAAGGGTTGAGTATAAACTCTGCCTACTCATGTATAAATCAATACACAATATGGCTCCAGAGTATCTTAAGGAGCTGTGTATTCCAGATGAATTGGTTGATAGACGTCTCACGCTTCGATCGGCTACAACGTCTGCAATGGGCAAAGTTATCTTACCAGCTCGCAACCAACGCACTAAATTTGGCGAGCGTGCCTTTGCTGTTGCAGGACCGAC
>NW_028282778.1:0-28679 GCF_059751285.1 Brachycentrus maculatus
TCCCAACCCCAACCCCAACCCCAACCCCAACCCCAACCCCAACCCCAACCCCAACCCCAACCCCCATAAAAATTTGGATTGATCAGCTTTAACTTTAACTTTAATTTTGATTTATCTATCCTAAAATTCAAAATATTTATAAATAAAGATGAATTATAGTCATATAAGATAGGATTATATTCGGCATAGTCCCACCTCATCAGTGATATATACAATGAATTTTGAGATTATTTGTCATATAATTTTTATTTCTTCTCTTTGATGAGCTCAGAGCAAAAGGTCTTAAGGCTTTACGCGGATGGCGTTTTTGACAACTTCCATCTGGGACATGCAAACATGCTCAAGCAATGTAGATTAGCCTTTCCTAATCAAAAAGTATGGCTTATTGCAGGAGTATGCTCTCAAAAGGATGTGCTAGCAAGGAAAGGTATAATGTGATCTAAATCAGGCCCAACAATCAGTTCTGAACTCGAAAGATACGAAATGGTCCGGCAATGCAAGTATGTCGATGAAGTTTATGAAGCATGCCCTTGGAATATGACTGAATGTAAGACATTAATGAATTAGAGTTTCTTGTTGAAAATAAAATCGACTATGTCTGCCACGATGACATTCCATATGGAACTCTTGAATCCGAAGATGCCTATGCCGTCTGCAAAAATTTAGGCAAATTCATGGCGACCCAAAGGACCTAAGGAATTTCGACAACGGATGTTGTTGGGAAAATTTTGAAAAATAAATAAACCTACTATTACCGAAACATAAAACGTGGAAGCTCAAGGCACTAATTGGGCCTATCTCTTCCAGCCTATTGGTTTTATCGCGCGAAAATGAATCTGTGTCCCGCGAGGCAGCATGAAAAAGATTAATGATTGATATGTTTGCATGCATTTAGTCATTAGACCTTGGCATTATTTATTATTATTAGCATGCATTTGCACTCTGTTAATTAGATCTTCTCATCATTAATTAATCAGTTATTCATGGGGTGCACACAACCTCCAAAGAAGCCAGTCAGAAAAGGCGAGGAGCCTACTATCCAGAAGCCCATAGAGCCAATCCCAGCCCCGAAGAGGCTGCTCCCTGAATAGTACAACTTATGATATGCAGAATCTAGAAAAAAAGATAATAACTCCGGAAGAACCTTGATGAAGGGAAATGCGAGCCCCCACACATAACAATTCCCAAAATAGATCCCATCGGAGTTAATTGAACTAGCAAATGAATGTGATTCATATATATCTTAATTGAAAATTATTCAAGTATGCGTCGATAAACATAGCCATGGCCATCCGTAAATAGTCACAACTAATCCTTTTCGATCCGGTTTTGCAATTCCCTAAATATAATACTGCCGAACATCACAGTAAATTCATCAAAGCGACCGCACAAGCATTGCTTTGAATAAGAAACTTTCTTTCTTTTCTTCTTTCCTTCGTTACTTGGCCAATTAACTGATGTGGTACATTCTTCTGCTCTGGCCCTTACTTATTGTGTAGATCGATTAAATATTTCAATATATTATCATTTACATCACGAATACCTGAGGGGATCATTTTGCTGAGTCCCTGTTGTTAAGAAAAGGGATGATTTCTATTAACCGAAATCGAGATCCTTAGTCCAGAATACGACATCCTTTAAAACTTTCTAATCATTATTATATAAATACTTCGTATTGCTCAATGGCTTTCGTTTATTTCTCGATTTCTTCCCAGTACCGATCTCTCCCTTTGTTTTTCATCCATAGGCTCCTATTCTTCATTTTATCTTGTAGTTTTGTTTCTTGCATTTTGGTCGCTGTATACGCTTACTTTTTGTTTTGGTAGGAGTGCTATTATCGCTCCAGGAACTAGTTTCTCATATTTATCTTTTCCTGCTCGTTTCTCTGCCTCAGTAATGCCTTTAATTTTATAATTCCTCCTTTACAACCATCGATTGCAGCTATAGAAATAGTTTCCTTTGCCTGGTTTTGTTACGAATTTATGTTTGTCTCTATTTTAGTTCGTGCTCTTTTTTATTTTAGAGCTATGAGGCTTTGATTCGATACTTCTTATTTTCATAGAGCTTCAAAAACTCCCGCCGAGTCCCTAAAAGCTATTTGTTAACTTTAGAAATTGATGTGGAAAGTGCATTTTTTTTCTGCAGGCAAGTTTTATATATTTTTTAGATTGAATGAAGATGCTACTTCAATATCCTTGCCTTGCTATGAGCTGACTGGCATCTCTTGGCATGCTCTAAAGTCTTATTATTCTGCGCGGTGGGTGAATCTGTCACAAAAGCATGATCGAAATGAGTGAAAGTGGGGCAATTGTTATTGTTTTCGATATTATTACTTAGAGAGTTCAATGTGGGGGATGTCTGGTTTGTATGGCTGGCGAGATAGCTTGTTTGAGGCCTGGTCGATAATCTAGATTGGAACAATTACTATTTTGGTCTTATTTTGTGGGTTCGCATGAAGTAGATCTCTTAGTTAGATAATTTTATTTATTAGATCGTAGCTTTGGTTAAAGTGATCAATGTTATTTCATAAATTCGGTAATAATTTCTGGCAATTTTTTGGCCAATGAAGAGTAAGCCAGGTCAGCTAAGCAAGCCATGCTTGGAAATCCCAATCCGTTAAAATATATATAAAATAATAATCTATTTTAACAAAAGGTAGAACATCTATGATAGCATCGTTTCATATTTTATGCATGCATGCATGCATGACAAACTGAAAACATTCAACGCTGCTCGCAAACAGTGTACACTCAAATTGAATTATTGTTAGCTATTCTTATTATATTACTTTAAATTTGAAGGGTTTGTTTAATAGTCAGCTATTAATATTTGATATTCCAATTCTATAATGCAGCAAAGAAACTCTCAGCATTACCCTCCGCATCCACAACTTTTCCACCTCGCAAGTTCAAAGGATATTTAAAAAAATGCTCCTATTACTTTAATCCATCAGGTCCATGATAGCAAATCATAGTATGAAAGAGGGCACAAATAGCGCATATTGTCCGCAAATCAACCAAATCTACTAGCTTCTATGCCAAGAATATCTAGGTAATTAGCACCTTCTGCGAATAGCTTTCAGGTAAATACTACAAATTCTCCTCTTCTGCATTTCAGATCGTCTTTCAAAAACCAAATTCCATCCCAAAGTAATAGTCAAAGCCCTCTCAATTGTCATTCCATTAGCAGCAATGATAGAATAATTGAAAGGCCATTGCGTAAGGAATCAAATGATTCGAATCAAAGTTTAAGAAATTTTATGAAGTTCTCGCCAGCTGAGCCCGAAAAGATGATGGAGCCTATATTAAATCCCCCTGGACTGAAGGAGATGTTAAACCATAATATGGCATAACTTTTAGATGGCCTTTCCGAATCTATCGATAAAATGATACAAACCAAAAGCATATCAGAAAATGACAGGTGCTTTCGAGATAAAATGTAGGAAACTCGGACAAATAATTTACCTCCTACTCCTTACTAATATGCTGTAATTTTGGGTTTATTTCAGTTAGAGGAAGAATTGTGCAAAGTTACTTACGAGAAACTTGCACTGGAGAGATACGTGAAAGCAAATATGTCGCCTAAATAACGCAAACAGAACAAAATGATACCCTTTCATTTTTTAGCCAGCAAATATCTATTGGAAGAAACTGTAGAATCTTTGCAAGTGTCAAGATGTACAAACAGGCTCTGATTTGTACTCTTTCATAAACTCTGTCCTCCACAATGCTGATATACTGCATGATGTTATTTTATTTATTAATTACTACATCATCACTACACTCGATGATCTCGGAAAGGCTCAAGAATATAGGGCTCGGCCTCCGAGGCCAGAACATACAACTGCCAATTAAAATAAACTTAAGAACCTCAACCAAAAAGTCGAAGCATTTTGCTGAATAAAAGCAAACGCATGAGCACACACCACCTCTCAATATTCAGCCTAAATCTTTAAACAGTTTCCCGAGTTCACGAGAAAAGGATCGAGCTAGTTATTCCTCCCGAAAAAACTTCGATGTTGCTAAAAAGTTTTCGAGCGAGTGTGAACGCTCCGAGAAAAAAATTCGGCATTATCTTCATTCGATCAGCAAATAATAGCAGTCGTTAATAAAAATGAGGGCAGACACCCATCTCGAGTACAAACCGAAAAGGACTACTTGCTTCCAGTATAAAAAGTGCACATGCGGGGATTGCCCGGATTGCTATAAAGACTTCACCTACTTCCTGCAACTATTCTCAACCGACCATAGTCTACCGGAAATATCGGCCAAAAGCTGGTGCATTTGGGTCAAAGGTACGATCATTTTACAGTCTTAGGGAAAATGCACAAGTTTATACACCACTATGGGAAGAGAGTGCACAAAATTAGATAAATTGCCAGCCTTACCAAGATGCTTACTGCAATGGTCACTATCGATTTCCTTTATCGCTACCATTATGACCCTGATAAAGTCACCTACGAAATCAGAAAATCTTCAACCATGATCGGCGGCACCACTGCTCAGATAGAAGTAGGAGAGGTCTACACGGTTTCAGAATTACTTTACGGGCTAATGCTGCCCAGCGGAAACGACGCTGCGATCGCCATCAGCGAGGTTGTGGGGCTGCTGCAGAACTTAAAGCTCAGGAACAAACAATGCGATCCTCACCAATAAGATTGGTACACGTAGTTCCTCGGCAACTCAAACAAAAGCTTCTCATACCATTTCATTAGCTTGATGAACGATAAATGCCAAAAGCTGGGGCTCTTAGATACCAAGATATTCAACAGCCACGGGAATGATGCATACGACCAGCTAAAGAATGTGTCAACTTGTAACGAAGTCGCCAAGATTTCGGTGGAGTTCATGGGCAAGTACGATTCACTGAAGAAGATTGTCCACAAGAAGGAGTTCCTGGTCGATCGCTACAATAAAAAGTGGGAAAACACCAACAAACTTCTCGACGATGGCTTCGATGGAATCAAAACCGGTATCACAGATACGGCTGGCCCTTGTCTGGCTGCTTGCTATCGCGATATCATCATCGTCGTGTTGAGCAGCAAATCCATGAATGAAAGGTGGATCGAAGTCAAGAAGTTAGTGAGATGGATTGTCCGGAAAGGCTTATGATCGAACTATACCAAATGACTATATAATTCAATACATTATACATGATTGAATACATCAATGGTCTTATTGGTGAATAATCATAATTTGGCTCGAAATTGGGGGCTTTCCCTCGAGTAGATCTGATGGGGTGAATTTTTATTCTTAGTCATCCTCGAAAAGCCTGTTAAAGCAACAAACTACTCATCAGTTATAAGCTTCCAAGATTAGGTAGTTTCTATTTCGAAGCCATACAAATACACTTGCGGAATCTCTTGCAAGAGTCCCTTTATGTAAATTTTACCCACTTTCTCGAATAGTATTTTAAACTGCTTCTAACTCTCGATTACCGACAGAAAAGATTTTATGAGATTCGTGTACCCCCACAGTTTGGAAACTTCGAGTATCTCTCTCTGATTTTTTTCATTCCAGAGCGTGTTGATTGTGACTCCGTTTTAGAATTATTTTTTAAACTTTGCTTTCATTCGCGAAATTTCCTTCGAGGAAACATACTGTAAAATACTGAAGACACCCTGCATATTGTCGTCGCGAACTTTGCTCTGCGGTTTAGGTAAATCAGGCTGCTTTTCTTTCATCAAAATAAATTTGGCAGTCTGCTGGAGAAGGACTGAATTATCCCCCTCGTACGTGGCTGTCGGAATCGAATCAGTAAATATTTTGGGGAAATTGCTGGTTTTTAAAATTGTGTATTGATTTTTAGAACATATTTCCCGAGATATCTGTATTCCTTTCCATCCTGCTAATGCCTTGAATGTGGAGCTGAGTATGTGGCAATCAATCAATAGTCTGTCAGCTTCTTTAAAATTGTTTGCATCTAATTCCGATGTGAATTTGTTGTAAATTTTATGAATGTTATAATTGGACAGCACGAAGCCTTGGCCCATGCACGAGTACTCAATTAATTCTCTTCTTTTCTGCTCGACATTCAGGACTCCCATTTTCTCATAGAGACGGGCTAATTCTCCAGCAGGTGTTAAAATATATCCATAGGCAAACCCATAAACTAACTTTACTCTCAGATAAAGCATAGAACCATATCCATATTTGATCGCTTGCTTGTTCTCGAGCCCAATTACTTCTCCGCTGGGTTATATTTTTACATATCTCATGAGCATCGTCCTCCTTGGGACTATTATGTTTTTTAAATGTAAGTAACCGTTGTCGACTTTACAGAAGCCTAGCTTTGGCCCTATATCGCCACATTCGATGTTATTTAAGCTTTTTAAATTTTAATCTCTTATTTATATGACAAAAGTCTGCACGCCGATGGATTTTCCTTGGACGTAAGTTTTCGCTTGCATGAGTGCGTGAGTCGAGAACAAACCGAGAACTCCAGGCCAGAATTTTGCACTCTTTGTAGTTGGAGAATTAATTGTAAACGTCTGAGATTTTTAATCATAATGAGCTTACGTTTAAAGACCTTGGACATTGGAGCCATGTCCTAACTCTGTTTGAACGTATCCTCCAAAGGCTCTTGCGCCAAGTATTTATTTCTTCCAGAATTAAACTTGTTCTTGATCTCCGAGCAAGAGAATCGTGTTGAGAAATGCGCTAGTGTTGAGAGTCATGCCTCCGATTTCAATATAGTAATCCATAAATTTATAAAGTATTTCAGATTCCGCAAGAGTCTGTGCGAACCTCCAGCCTTCCGTGTACCTGTTGACATTCAGCCTGATTTGTTACTTTTCGTGAAGATTTTCAAGTTCTCTCTTTTCGTCAAGATTGTTTGTGTTCAAAAAGTCCCCTGCTTTAAATCAGAAATTACTTGCGGCATGAAGGTGCTCATTAAAAAACTGCATTTATTTTTATCCAATTGAAAGACTAAGGTTGTAGTTCCTGAGTGAGTCTTCTATTGCCACCTATTTCAATGATGTCATCTTATATATGATTAATTATATCTTGGATATCAGCCCAATGCTGGTAATAATGCAGAAGAATAATTAAATAACTGCTCTGAACTGGCAATTAGTAAAGAGCAACTTGGTATAAATCAATCAATGTTTAGTGATGTAAATTTAATAACGTATAATGTAGGAAGTTGTATTTCTTATGATGATTGCAATAAAATAACTCCATTTATTTTATACGACATGTCGAAAGCACTATCTCCCATTGATAATCGAACGATAAGTCATAGCCTGCACAAACTGCAGAAAGCAGCATCTGAGGGGCGATTCAGGATTAAATCGTTAAGAATGAAAACAGTTGACAATGAGATTCGTGTGAAAGATCAATTGGAAGGCAAGCTGGCAACATAAAAGAACTATGAATAAAAGCTAATGCAAATTGGCTTCAAGCAATAGTTTCTAAAAAAGCTTTATGCTCTGCATTCTTAATAGTCGCAACTAAAGATATCTGAGCCCAAGTATCAGGCATTTCTCAAATCAATTCATCAGAAAGTAGAGAACACCAATATTTTATAATTCGCTGCTTTCAATTTTCAGTGCAAGACGGCATGGACATTTTTGCAGTAGTTCTACAAAATAAATCATAAAAACAAAATGAAGGCCAATACACTCGATTCTAACTTAATTATCTTTTATAACTTCTCCAACTGCGACCATATTCTGAAAGACCCCACGCAGCCATTATTCCCCAGCATCGATCCCCCTAACCACGAAGCGACCAATTCATAGAAAAATATATAAATCATATTATAGTGCCTGTCTGTCGACGAAAGTGTTGTCCGCATTTTGTTGAAGAATCTATGCCTAAATTATAAGGAGCTCAAACTAATCTTGGAGTAAGTCGCCAAAAAATAGAAGATTAAATAGTTAGATATATCAAATGAGAGCAGCCAATCGATGAATCGCTTTGGTCTCACTTCTGACATTTTGTGCGAATTTCTCGCAATGAATAAGTCAGTTTCAAATTTAGGCTTAGCGAACCTATCACTGAAAAAGCAAGGGGTCGAGCATATTCAAAAAGGATTGCAATTGAACCCAAAAAACCCTCTCAAAATCTTAAACTTGAAGAATAATGCGCTTACAGAACACGCAGCCCCTTCGATAACATATATCGCGAAATCTGGATTATTGTCTTTAGATTTATCTGAGAATCCTCTCGGCCCTCAATTCTTTCTGGGGTTGCCGAATTGGAAAGCCTGCACTTTGAATTATTTCGATTTATCAATGACCAAAATGGACTCTGAAGCTTTAATATATTTTATGACCCGGATCGAAGAATGCAAATTCATCCAGACCATAAAATTCGATCAGAACGACTTTTCTCATCACTGGTTCAATCAAACAAAATAAATACTTCAAGAAAACTCTTCCTTAGAAACTTTAAGCTTTCACACTTGCAACATCAAAAGATTCTCCGAAACATTTGCTGGCCTGACTCATAATCGTTACCTGAAAAGGATTAACATCTCCAACAATCAATTTGTCGAAGGTGTCAAGTAGCTTTGCTAATTGATAAAAAATAATAAAATCATTGAATAGTTCAAAATGAAGTTTTGTAACTTAAAGACAGAGAGCATGATAGCAATTATCAAGTAATTATAATTCAATTCCACCCTTAAAGTATTGGATATATCCTAAAACTTTTTAGGGGAAGAAGGAGCCTATGAACTTGTTAAAGTTTTAAATGTCAATCGGACCTTGACATCCGTCATTTCAGACAAAATGCAAATACCTCTTCGACTCAAAAAGTAAATTGACGAGAAAATAACTACAAACGTCATTAAAAAGAAAGAAAGATAGTTTCAGATTTTGAAAAAGGAAAATATCATTTGCAAAAAATTTGATTTTAATACATGGGATGATGTGAATGCGATGCTGTAAAAAATAAAACTTCGAAGTAAGCAAATCAACCAATTAACCAATGAAGTAAAAGTCCTCTAAAACTCAGCATAGCTAAAAAAGAATCACTTTCTTGAAGTTAGTAAATAATATCGCGAACAATAATCTCAACTTTTTGTCGAAATCGAGGATTTGGAAAAGCAAATAAAAAAGTCAACCCAATAGTAAAAGAAAATAACAGCTTATTTTTAAAGTAAAATTAATGCGGCAAATACTGGAAGATAAAGCTAACTCCAACAAATAAGGTAACTCGAATAGTTGATTCGAAAAGAAACTCTCAATAACATCCAAAGATAGAATGAGCTCGAGGATATTTTCGAAGACGCCAAATATTTGAAGAAGAAATAAGCTCACGGAACAAATAAGGCCAAACCTAAAACCGGGTTTGATAATATGATTGGCCTCAACACCAAAAAGAAAAATTATTGAATGCGAAATGTTAGTTTGAATTATGGTTGCAGTATCGTTATTTTGTATCCCAAATATATATGTTTAGTTATTATCGTTAATATAGTCGTTAAATAAGTATTAAAATAGCTGAGCAAAAGCATGAAAAAGGATGGACTTTTTTTTATTAAAAAGCGAAATTTGCATTCGACATCTGAGTTTTTTCGTAAATTTGAAGGCAAAATGCATAAAATTACCAAAGAAGGTGAGCTTAAATCGATATTCAATGCTGATCAAAATAAAGAAAACTCGTTAAGCATTGGAAATACGAAAGCAATTATGGACTAATAACTATCGAGCCACTTTAAAATAGCATATAAAAAAAGCATGAGTGTATAAATTAAATGGAGACACGCAAAAAGTTAACCCACAGAACTATCCCCCATCGATGAGCATTAAATAGAAGAAAGTGCACGCTAGTTTTACACTCATAATCAAATAAGATCCAATACCGTGACAAATAAGAATGATCCCAATATAGTGCGATCCCTAAAAATAAAAAACGAAAGAGAATTATCAAGAGAAATAAGTCCATTTTGTTTGCCCAAAATAAACAAAATAAGCAATGAACCTGAACATTCTCCAGCTGCGTGCGTTCCGAAAAAGCTGCATTCGCTTTACGCCAAGCCTCCTGAGAGCAAGCTGTTGAAGTACATACAAATTAAAAAATTGAAGGGCCAAACGAGTAAGATGATTAGATGATGCTTTTATGCCGATGGCTCAATTTCTGCTGGAATAATCATTTATATACAAATTATTACTGTTGGGAGTGTTTTAAATGCTAATCAAGAATGTTTTTAAACTTATGCTCATTCCATTGGTTAGTTTTCCCAATTACTACGAGCTCTCTCCAATTTAAATCCAAATTGACTGTTCAATTCTTGTTTTTCCACTCATGTTTGGAACTTGGAAATATAAAAAGAAAGGACATCTATAACTATAATATATAAATATAAATGTATGCTTACATCATCATTGCTTATGTTATATTTTTTATTTCCCATCAATGAGTTTGATCGTCAAGCCAATTAGCGGAATGCTGACTAAGGATTTCGATATGTTCGGCAAGTCTGATCCATACTGTGTATGCCAAATAGGCAGCGAAAAGAAGAGGACAAAAACCCATAATGGTGGAGGTAAAAAACCTCAATGGATGGACACTCTTACATTTCAAACTCAAGGATCTGTGATGTCTGTCTCTGTTTATGATGATGATATCGGAAAAGATGAGCTTATTGGCGAAGGGTCAATAAACTTAGGCCAATTTTACTCAAACCCAAACAGAACGGAAAATGGTACACGATATCAATAAACTAGAATATGTCGATATTATCAAAAATGGGAAGAGCGCAGGAAGAATACTCATTTCCATCGAGTATCAGGGCTCGGCCTCAAACCAAAACTGGGGTGGGCAAGGAAATTGGAATCAGCAGCCCAATAATAATTGGGGGCCTCCTCAAAATCAAGGAGGATGGGGGCAACAAGGCCCTAACCAAGGAGGTTGGGGAGGGCAACAAGGCCCTAACCAAGGAGGTTGGGGAGGGCAGCAAGGCCCTAACCAAGGAGGATGGGGGCAACAAGGCCCTAACCAAGGAGGTTGGGGAGGGCAACAAGGCCCTAACCAAGGAGGTTGGGGAGGGCAGCAAGGCCCTAACCAAGGAGGATGGGGGCAGCAAGGCCCTAACCAAGGAGGATGGGGGCAGCAAGGTCCTAATCAAAATCAAAACTGGGGAGGAAAGAATGGCTGGTGATTGATTTGAAGATATAAACAAATAATTATGTTGGATTAAAGCAAAGCCAAAATTTCCCGTTTATCGTGTGTATCCTCATAATTAAATTCATTAAATTCTTATATTGTTTTATTATTACTCTTCGCATTCTGCAGAAGTGACTATCTGGGACAGTTTTTTGGGCAGTATTGCACTCAGATGAATGATAATTAATTATAAATCAAAACCCGCTTCACTTCCACTCAGTAAAATGCACGATATTATGATTAGTCTTCTCTAAGAATATAAATTCGATATAGGAATATGCAAAAGCATAACATAGATGATAATCTATAAATCAACAGAGAGAAGTTAAAACTCTATATTTCCACTTCAAGCGAGCCAATCCCATGCATTACTCATCAGCAAACTGATATTTATTCATAGTTCAAATTCTTCTTTAATGACGATTCATTGCTCATGTATACACTCCCGAATTCAGACGATCAGGAACAGAAGATTAGCATTTTGCATGATCCTGAGCAGGAGATACGGCTCAATGCAATATACGAGGAGTGGAATATTTTACATTCAAAGGAACACCCCATCTCATAAAACCCCCCAAACTCCAAAACAGACGATCATTTTGCGAATTTCATAGCCTTTGTCGACTTTTGGCTGGATAGAATGACCGAAACTGCTGGCCATTTTTGCATCGAATATGAACCTTACGAGTAAATGATGAGCTAAAAAGTATAATCCTTTATTGCAGACTGCCTCCAGTAAGTACAGCACAACGAATGTGGGAATGCCATTCCGAATTACCAAAACAAAATACAGAAGAAGCAAACACATAAGCCTGTATTAAATGCATAAAATAATAATAAGCAAGCCCATTAAAGAAGAATTAAACTCTACTTCAAACATCTTTCTATTGATAAGCAATCGTTAGCGAACAAGCACACTTTTTCAGAGTTGTAAATCGCGTATTCTACTCTCAATCTATCTCAATGGATTCGATTTGCCAAGCAATTCACAGGCCCGGAGGCAAATCATGAAAATAAAAGCTTGCAACCAAAAACCACATCTAATAGCTTAAAGGTTATTTTCGATAAATATTCAAGCAACAACAAAACCCTCAATTACGATCAATTTATGGCTGCTCTTTCCTTGCTTTATCATGCAGTTTTCGGATGCATATTTGAAAATTCAGGTCGAGAGGAACTTTAAAGGTATTCCAAATGGTTAAAAGTCGATACGCATTAACATTTCAGATAGCAAATGAATATTTTTGGTGTATATATACCTTTGAAGTAAACTGTAATGCCTGTCAAAGTCGAAAAATATCAAAAAATCTAATCCAAATATCGAAGCGAAAAGAATAAATAAAATAAGCAATCCAAGAGCTTTTTAAGCTAAGTAAACTACGTGAAATAAAATGGAAAGCTCATTCATCACTCAAAAATTCCTCAGAATCTGAAGTTATTCCAGTCAAAGGCATAATCTGTTCATGAATCAAAGCAGTAGAAGGCAAATGTTTTGAAAAAAACAATAAAAAGCAGTGAGCAATAAAAATGGAATTTGGAGCTCTTAATGGGTGGCGAGGACGATGAGTTTTTAAATTCTTATCAAAACAAAGCAAGCGTAGGAGTTATGAAAAGAATTGACGAACGCATTGACCGAGTTACAGCCAAATCTAATTTCACATCTTCCAACCCAACCAAATTCATCATTTGAAATTTATCATTAAGCATACCACTTATCATGCATGTTACTTCTAAATTACTATTTAGCAGTTGGCTCAAATTATATAAGGCCTGTTATCACATTTCTCCAACTGTGAGTATGACTTCGTTGTCCTCGGGATCTGCCAAACTCATCAGAGGGATATCCATTTCTGTGAGCTTTTGCTTGGACATCAAATCTACGAGATAGAAGCGAGAGTGCGGGTTCCTGTCCTTCCAGAGAAAATCATACAGAGTCTCAATCATGTCAGTGTTTTCGAAAATGCGCTTCTTTTTCTTCCCATCTGAGTACCTGAAGGTCACTAAAATTCCTGCTTCAGGCTCCTTTTCGAATTTTTATTCGACCCCCATCTTTATAATGCTCATGAACTATGCATCTTCGGGGTCGTATGAAAATTTTTAGAAAGGAACTGCAAAACTGTTTTACATGATCACACCCTTCCCAGCAAATGGCTTCGGGGGTTTCGGCTTGTCATTCTACCAATCTGAATCTTATCCACTGCTTTTGTATTGTTCGTAATTTTTACCCAGGGACATGGCAATGGCTTTTTCCATCTGGTTATCATTGCCTCCGCTGATATTGGGCTTATACCCTTTCCTCTTTGATTTTTTCTAATGATACTTTTTAATCCTCTTGGCAGGGTACCATTATTGGTGGGGATTATACCGCTCAAATTGATCCTACTTCGATGCGGGGAACTTGCCCTAAACTGAGAATATTTGATAGCCTGAGTTTTTAATGACTCCCAAAAAGGCAGAGAGATAAAAATCTGATACTATTTCTGGCAGCCTCATTCCCAAGCTATTGAGATTATACCAAATGCCATTAATCCTCCTTATGGCAATCCAGTGAGAGCTGGAGTTGCAAATAAAGCCATATTTGTCATTGAGTTCTGACTTTTCATTGATGACGAAAATCGAGTCCATTTGCAGATTAAATTTCTTCAGGGCTTCTGCATGAATTAATAGGAATTTACATTGGAGGACCTGGATGGAGTAATTGCCGTCGAGGGCGACATTTCCACTTTACTCTTTCATGAACTTCATGTAGTCATTCGATATTCCGTTTTCGCCCATCAGCTACTTCTACTTGCGATCAAGCTCGAGAGCGATGTTCGACAGCTATACCTAATCGTAGTAGGGGCCTAGATGTGAAATAGCGTACCTTGAAGCAAAGAATTAATGCAATGCACTCCACACAAAGAATCAACCCCTTGCTTTTCCCAGTATACTTTATAGTCCAGGTTTTCCTTCATATTATTATATCCTAAACTCACGAACCCTCAAAAATAATTTAAATTCCTGCCTATTTACCCTCACATTATTATATAACTTGATTGTATCTCCATTTTCAGAACTCTTTACTCTCAGAGCAACTATTACTATAGGAGTCTCTATATAAATCGCCTGGGGGTGAAGTTCTTCATTGTATTATCATGGAAATGCGACAACTATGAACACGATTACTATAAATATACAAACATGACAATTATGAACATTATATGGATCATCATCTATTACATTCATGCCTTTTGTTGGAATGATCTTTTTAAGTTTGGGTCGCTCGTTATATACCCATGCATCACTTGCCTTATTTTTTCGCTGGCAATGCGCTCGATCGAATTGAACCTAAATAGGCAGTTTTTCACGCACTATTGTTCATCCACATCCAAAGTCGGAATATTCAAGTTGGAAACACACTGCTTAAAGCATCTGATGTAAGATATAAACATACATTTTATGCTACATGAAAGCCTTGTCGATCGAAGTGAGTCTTAAGTGCCCAACCTATATTTACTCTTCTGCCATTAATATTCAGTGTCTAATCATTATTATCAATAATGGTCACATTTAATTTAATCAAACTCATTGTTCAGAATAGCTCCGTATGAACCTCCCTCAGCTGCCCTATCGTTTGTCCCTAATGAACTATTGGAGATCGATTTTCTCTCTATTTTGGAAATTAACTTCGATGTTTTGCAGTCGCTTGATGTATGGGTTGGGTCTCTTCGCATTGGCCTCTGAGCTCCTCGGGCATTATTCAATTATTCGATATGATTTCTCCACGATATTATTATAGAACATGAGCACTTCGGGAGTGATGGTTGGCTAATTCTGAAATCTCTGCATTCATGAAAGATAATACCCTATAATGGCCTTACAGCGATTTCTTCTTGTTATTGAGCAGCACTTCATCCTACAAGTGTATGATGCGGTCGTATGTCTTAATGAAGTTCTGGAAGAGAGTTGTCATGTATTTCGATTTCATACCTCAATGGGCTGGCTTGTTCAATGCTGATTTTAAATTTATTTCTGATTGATTAATTAATCTAGTTACATCGTTACATACTTACATAGCTACTTCGCTATTTGTTGCTTTAAGACTAATGTTAAATATTTGCTTCATAGTTATATTTATGTCTCGAGAAAGCCAAATCAACTAGCCAGTGGGCTCCCAAGCTGATGAGCTAAGCCATACGCATATCGACGTAAAAGTAGTCGAATCTGTGGAATGCAGGATTTGTTTAGAAAGTGTTGAGCTGTAGAAGAATTAGATGATTTCCCCGTGCTTTTGTATCGGCACTGTAAAGTACATTCACAACGAATGTTTGAGCTCGTGGATCTTGAAGATTATTGAAGGGTCGAGTGCAAAGCCCAAAAAAGGCAAAGCCTACATCAAATGCGAGCTTTGTGGCGCAAAAATAGACTTCCAATTGAACAAGACAATTGAATGCAACTCTCTCCCCAAGATAAAATCGGAGGTGAAGCGGTTTCCCAAACTGCTCATGACATTTCTGATAATAATAATAATTTGCCTGGGCTTTTTTTCTGCTTTGCTCGACTACCTGATTACTCTGGGCTGGACCATTTTATAGGGTAAAAATGCCTTTTTGGTTATTCTGATGATATGTGCATAGGTAGTGCTTGCTCTGGCTGCGTTCAGCGTTGTTGGAGTGCTCACCAATAAATTCTTTTGGTCGAAGACAGTGCGCATTTAGCAAATCAGGCAGCACTCAGTTCAATAAAGTGAAAGCGTAGAAGTGAGTAACAAAATCACAAAATATAAGATGAACATTATTTGAGGAAGAGTGTCATGATCTATATTCTATATTTTCTGTCTGGGCGCAACACCAATTAATGTAGTCTTTATGAATCATACGTTTATCTTCATTTACATATTATTCAAGGAAGTCCGTTACTTTCAATGCGCACAATTAATTTCGGCATGCGTGTATAATGAATATAATCAAGTATGCGCAATTACTTTTTCGAGAAGGGGTAAGAAATCACCCTCGGAAACCATACATACATCATTGCTTCCCATCGGCTCGATTCTCATGTCTATGCTTTGCAAAGATACGCCAGCCCCCCTGAAGACTACGTTTGCGAGTACTACACATCCATTGAGCATCGAAATTCTGTGAGGTATATCACTTGTTGGCAAGACCAGGAAGAAATCATTCCCAAATAATAAGCAATGAAAATCGAAGAGTCCAAATAAATCTTCAAGGCCTCGAAGAAAAAATCCCTAACCTCTTTTCTTTCTAATAAAAAAACTTTGCCTTAAAAGCAGGAATCTTTAATCCATACAAAAAATGAGTTAATCAGCCTCAACCATAAAAACTCCTTACCCCAAACAAGCTCGAAAAAATAAAATGAACAAAATCAAACAAATGCAAAAAGTAGTGCAGATACTGAAAATGTACTCTATATTCAATTGGAACCATTTACGTTCGTGACCCTTCCTCTCCAAATTTAAAGGATCAAATAGTTTGTCGGGATTGTTTATCTCCTCGCAATGTCCCTTCACTCGGAACTGAAAATCTATCCTGAAATGATCCCTGTGCTCAATAGCCAGGAGAACTACAAGTTCATTCGGAAAGGGAAGGATCTCCATACTGAAATAATTAATCTCTTTGAGTATGTGCTGGAGGGGATAGACAAGGAGTAGTGGTCTCCCCAGATTGGCAGTTTGTACGCTAAATACAGACAAATCGAGGAAGCCAACAAGAAGCAGTAAGCGAAGAAAATATTTGCATAATAATTGATCCGCAGCATCACAGACGAAATACTGGGCGGATCATATGGTGTTTAGGTCAAAATAGAAGGAAACTATAAGCCGGATGTTTGCAAGATTATAGGTCCTGAAGTCATCCATCTCATTCAAATTGATTGCAAGCTGCCGTTAAAGTAGTTCAAAGTGAGTTGCCACAATAAGGATGAGAAAACGGTCACGATAATCCTTGAACATTAAATTCATGACTCGATCGTAATGAACCTTGAGGCCAACTCTTGCAAGCTGCTCATAAGGTATCTGCAATAGCTCAGAGGGTATTGACTGATAACTTCGATCATATCATATTACATTTCTATTTTATGACTGGCATTCCTGATCGTCTGATTAGTTTATAACTATAATATGGTGATATGGTGGGATGGTGATATGAAATTAAAATAGATCCGTTATGTCTCATCACGAGAGCTCGAGTCTCATTCCAAAATAGCTCAATAGGCCAGAATCGACCGATAAATGTAGCAATGGCTCAAACTACTCCTCGATCAAATCGTTTAAGAGCCATTAATCCATAAACATTGACAAGATACATGCATTCATGTAGGAGAAGCAATAATAACTCCATAATTTACAGAAATTTCTAATCACAGAGTTCTAGTAAATATCAAGGTTCAAAGAAGCCAAGGCTAAGTTGACCGAATTCATGGGGGTTCGCATCAAAAACATATTTCTTTCAATTCGTCAATAGTTCCAGTCTATCACATTGAAGTATCGATAGGCCTTCGAGGAAACCAATCGAAACTGGGCAGATTCCACTCTCGAATTCTGCCAGTCTAAATACCAAGAGGTGCATCGCCTCTACCAACAGGTCGAACGTCTGTAACAATAGTTGAAATAGTCCAAATAAGCCACATCCAGCTTCATTTCCAAGCATATCCGACAATAAATTGAAATTGACCTGAATAAGTATCGGCTCCAGAAAAGCAGCCCTATGGCAAAGAGCCATGAAGGGTTCATTGATAAAAATTATCCGTATTAACAAAGGAAGCCAACGCGAGTTATTCATGAAGAGAGGATTCCAAGTCGAGTTTTAGGCAGATCTCCACATTAAAATTGGCGAGAGAAGTAGTGTTCGTTATCCAAGAGCCACTAAAGATTGAGATAGATTTAATTAAATGGGAAGGAACTGCATCTGAGAGATTTAAAGAAAAGCAGTCGAATGGTTGCCGAAAGTCATGCGAATTAAGATCGAAAAATGAACACCAGTGAGCACAAGCGATACGTAAAGTAAAAGATTGAACATTTAAAAAATAGGGGCTCAGGTGTTGTGAAGAATCACAATGAAAGCAAAAAACAAGCGCCTGAGGCACCAAGGAGAAATGAAAGCTACTTGCCATACTATGAGAACTTTGGGAAATACTTCTGACGATAAAGGATATGATACTTATAGATTATTTGTTTCCCAATATCTGAATGAGTGGGCTTGCCTTAATGAATGATCCTCCTGATTCATTGCATTTTACCGAATATTGAGAAATGAACAATGTATACCAAATTGTGCGCATAACATACTTGGCATTGTCTGTTAATACAAGTGGGAAATATTTTTATGAATGAGTAGGCATAATTATAATTTTATTTGACTGTAGAGATTCAAACGATGCTAAATCGATATCATTATAAAGTCGTTATTTAATGAAGATTAAAAGTCACAACTCTACCGCTGAGACTGAGACTTCGCACGAAGGCTGGAAGTGCCAAAAAATAACAAAAAAACCTGAAAAACGGACATTGCTCTCGAAATAAAATATATGCCCTCGAAACCAGACCCGTAACCAGCACTTAAACAATATCAAAAAGAATAGCCGGCAGCAAATGCCATTGGTTGAACAAAATATTGCTTAGTTCGATCCTTTGGCGGAATACTGCCAATAAATTACGGAATATCTGAAATAACAACAAGATTCATATATGATAAATGCCAACGAGCTGCGCAAAAATTATAGCAAAAAAACGCGAATGTCGCTTATAAAATTTTACTGGAAGATTCAGGACAATTTTAAATTGAAGAGGCTGACAATATACCTGGCCACCTATTATATGGACTGCTATTTAGAGAAGAATAGTGAGTTGGATAAGCAGCAGCTGATCGCGTGCGCACAAGCTGCCCTCTGGCTAGCCATGAAATACGAATAGATCTATCCACCCGAGCTTGACGAGTGGGTATCCAGACTAAAAATTAAAAGCGTGCTGGCAGCCGAGGCCAAAATATTGTATTGCCTTAATTTTCGGCTCGGCTACTATTCCATCGCGCACCATTTAGAATACTGGCTCCACAAAAGCGGGAAGGCAGCCAACCTGGAGAAGGAACTCCATAACAGAGTCATGCTGCTGGCTGATTTGGCCCTGTTTGACGGCTCTGTCTATCAATATAAACCCATGTAGCTCATGACTAGCATCATCTACTGTGTCACTGACCCCAAGAGGCTGGAGGAAAGAATGGAAATGGCAATCAGATGGATGATTGAGAGAAATTAGGATGCCTTGGAGTGGCTGCAAGAGTCCAAATCGGAGAGAAACATTTGATTATATTTTTCTTTCGTACTGCTTTTCACATTCATTATCTATTTATACCTTGCTAAAATGATTTTGAACCGAACTTTTTGAAATTAACAGCAGGTCGAGCAGCAGCCATATCGCTGGTTGGAATACCAATATGCGCAACAGCATTGCCGACTTGTATATTCATCGAACCGATTGTAATAACAACTAAAATTAGTTATGAGCAAATCATTGTGGCATCATCCGTTTTTCTGGAGGTGGTTGTTATAGACGAGGTTATGGTTTTAGGGGGCACTCATTTTCTATAGGTTGTTTTTCATTTTCTGTTCGGTCAGCTCGTGCTCGGGATAGGTCTTTTTGTATCTGTCAACAATATTCTTATCAATTAAGTGAACCCCAGGCAGTTGGTTCCCCAGAGTGAGCCATCCAGGCATGCAGTTTTGTGGGCGGCCAAACAGCTCGATCTTTTTGCCGCCTGGATGCAATCTCTCCAACAGCCCGTAAATCTAATCTGGCTTTCTGCTGGTTTATCGGACTTGCGAGACGATGACATCGCAATCTATTTTCTCCTTGAGGGTCGGGCTTCCTTTAATGCCGACCAAGCAGTGCTATTTGGAGTGGTTCAACCAGTGCCCGGTCTTCCCAGTAATAATCAAGCGTTGAATTTGATTGGTTTTGATCCAAACAAGCTCATCGACTTGCTTGTATCCCCACTTTTAAAGGCAGTCCCTTCCAAGCTACATGGCGCGCCCAGTGACCCATAAGAAAATAACTCCATTGTCCTGTAGTAAATCAACCCTTAAATTGAGCATTTCTTTGTCCTTCATCGTCCCGTATGGCAGCGTCATGTGTATGTCCCATGGAGGGTCGGCCATCACGACATCAAACTTCCCAAGAACGGTAAAATCAAATGTCCTCATATCACAGTTTATCCATTCGCTCTGAGATAGCGATTTAATTGCCAGGGAGTTGATGGATTTCTTTTAAGGACCCACCTAATCCTCAGGGGCATAGTGGATATGCTTGCAATCCTGGTTATGACAGGCATTTAAATGCGGACAATTGCCCATTGTCTAATCTGTGTTGGCGTTAATGATGGTCCTGAAATGTCGTTTGGTACATTAAATGCCGTTGACTGCGATGCATTTGTCTCTCGTGCAGTGGTTGCATAAATCTTCGCTGCCTTTACTCCTGAACTCTTCCATTTTGCTGATTTCATCGAAGGATATATGCTCATTATACTATAGGCTATGATAAATCCTTACTAAATCAGAAATGTTATTTTTTTTGCCGAATATCGACTCCCCACTCATTGCATCTTTGAGCTTCAGTTGCCTTTACTTCTACTATTCAGTGAACATGGCCCGCTGCTGCTTGAATGTGATGGGGTCGGGAGGAGGAGTGACTGGCCTGTCATGATAATACTGCTCTGCGAGTTTGGCGAACGCTTTCTGATCTATCTTCTCAACAAACATCACCACCTTCGTCCCCAGGGCACACGGCATCGCTTTGATAATGTTCCTGAATTGAGCGAAATGTACATTTTAGACAGTTCAGTAATAATTTTGCCAAGATCCAGCTCATTCATGTAGATCTCACTGTTTTGAATTGTCTGATAGAAGCTCTTGATTTTCTTCATGATGTTCTCATGGTGCAGAGGAAACATAAAGATTCCGTATGTGCAATATTCTAAGAACAGAGCTCGCAGATGCTATTGAGTATAAGGAGGGATTTGATGCTATTCATAATGCAGTTTTGCTTTGGGTATTAAAATCAATTCGCGCTCTTTTTCCCGTATTTTTATCTTTTTTCGCTACTTTTTTGAACTCATTTGCGCAATCTCCACAATTATAAAATAGAAATATATATTATGCAAAATTCTCATACATGATATACATGATATGCATTCTTGTACATACAGACTGCCTAAAATGCATGCTAAATATTTAAATCGTAAATAAATTTCATTACGGCAACAAATCGCTATCAGTGAAATATATTTCATCGCTCGATTCATCAACGACGCGATTGGCTTTTGCTCCCGAGTTCGAATCTTTTTTAATCTTGGAGACTACGCACCCAAACACAAGGTCAATAATGAATCCTATCACGCCTATCATCAGACTCAGCAACTCTCCCACTTTGCCAAAGACAGACTACTTCGTCCAAGCAATATATCCCCCTGAGCCGCCCATGATCCTGACGAGTATTCCAGCAACAAATATGAGCAAAATGATTGCCTTTACTGCCTTATGGGTGGGCTGAAGGGGGCGGGCAATAAAGAAGATTGTGAGAAAGTAAGTATAGGCTAACCCCACGTAAATCCAAATGTATCGAATGTTGAATGAAAAATACCATTTTTTCATGAGAAACTCGACGGCTGTGAGTGTGGCCTTCCCCAAGCAGGGTTCCAGAGTCATATGAAACAAAGAGCCGTACAATAAGTATATTTGGGAAATCTGAGTAGCCAAACACAGGTTCAAGAACACCCAGTTCCACAAAGCCTCAAAGTTATTCTCGTCGAAGTTAGAAATGAAATACATTTTCGGAAAGTCCATTTTGCTGGTCACCAGGCAAAACAGTATTAAATTGGCAATAGCCAGCAAAATGCCTATAACTTGGTAAGCTGTAAATTCTGAGCTATTGATGACTTCTAAAACGTTAGAGTCTGTACTGTAGTTATTGAGCACACACTTATACTAATCTCTGAGTGTATCCAGTGTCGCATTATTGAATAGTTCGTAGGTTTTGCTCGCTGTCTTCGTCACTAAAGTGTAGTTGACCGAAGGAGTGCTGTCTTTTTCGAAGACTCTCAAATGAACAACTTAGGTTTCATAAAGCGAATGCTCAGTAATCAGCTGTCCGTTGATCAGAAAAAAATTAAAATAGAAGAGGAAGAGAAGAAAAATAAGACCAAATAAAATTTTCAAGCCAACCCGAATCGATTTCGTCCAATGCTTCTCAAGAGGGAGAAACAATAAGAGTCTTTCACTGAGAGACTCTCCAAATCTTTTGCTGGGCTATTTTTTTTATTTTTACAATCTTTTCTTTATCTATGAAATCTGCATCTTCCTTTTTTTGGGAGGGCTTTCAACGGGCCTGATGATTTGCTAGATTTGTTCCTCTTCCTCCTCAAACAGTTCGATGTTGTCAACGGGCCTGATGATTTGCTAAATTTGTTCCTCTTCCTCCTCGAGCAGTTCGATGTTGCTAACATTTGTCGTCTTTTGTAGCACATTCACCCGCTTCTTTTGGTCTTAGGTCAAACAGTTTTAGTAGAAAGCAGTCTCCTCGAGTGATTTTTTATGCCTGCTCGGTATAATGACCTTCTTGTTTTTGTCGAAGCTGGGCATGCTGTTATTCTCGAGCCAGTACTTCAAGCAGGCAACCGACCATGAGTCTGCATTGACACTTTACTTTCCTTATTTGATTTCAGGCGCGATCGTGTTAACGATGTTCTTGGACTGGTTCAGCTTCTCGAGATACTCCTTTGTCATGAAGGGCGGGTAACTAATATAAAACTGTCCTTTCCGGATGAAGATTGTATCAGACGATATATAGTTGTGGCTTTTTCCTAATGCCTTTAGCTTCTCCATGAGTTCTTTGATGAATTTGGCCTGATGGGTTTTATCAAAAATTGCACCGCCGTTGTCCTGATAGTTCTTCAAAGAGCCTTGGTTGTCATATGTAGAGACTATCGATAGGCAGGCCTTGTTGATTTATATAATCTCATAAATTTGTCCAACGCCCACCATTTATTTAATAGACAGATAATCTTTTAGGGTTTCACTTTTGTATGTCTTGAGTAGGTTCGACTTGCCCCGAATAATATCAATTTTGACGAGCTGCTTTTTCTGAGGTCGTACGGCGATCATAATAGTCTGCTATTTGGAGCTGTATCGTATGAAAATGGGGTAGTATTAGTTTGACGACAGTACTTTTGTGCGCATTTCTTCATTGAGAAGCAATTCAGGTTAGCTGAACAGTTTAGTTATTTATTCGATAATCTTCGAACAACTGGCGCGCTGAGCAGGCGTTGCATGAGTCATCTATGCTATTAATTGCTTGGCATGCGAATTTATTGAAATTGGGAAAGTCTAGTTGTCGTTTTTGGGAAACTTGACACCCTGGCTCACACTTTCGAACTCTTCATCCAGATTATTTCCCTTGAAAGGCACACTCGAAAAGAGTAGCTTGTAGGCAAGGACCCCCAAAGAAAATATGTCATTTTATTTAGTCTTTATCCCTTTCTTTTCTTACGGAGACAGATAAATGGTTTTTGGGTATAGACATTTGAAGGTGAGCTTCGGAGTGCCACTATGGCTGAACTCGACGTTTTCCATATTGATAAAGCGATGTATCTTATTCGCCTCATGAATTACATGGAGACCCTCAACTAGACTTTTCACTATTTTCATGGTCAACTCGAAGTCAAAAGTGTTCTAATTTTTTTAATAGTCATAAAGGCAACCCCCTTCGCACCACTCCAGCACAACATGCAGAGTCTTGGATGATTAGTTTAGGATAACTTAGTATATTGTGGCCAAGTTGGGATGTTTGATCAATTGAAGTTACTTCAGTCTTTTGTGTTTGATGACCATACGCTCGTAGAGAGGCTACTTGAACTACGAAACAAGCACATTATGCTTTGTTACGATGTCGAATCCTTTGAAATACGCATTGAAAGTACCACGTTAGTTATAGGGTTTACTAAGGAAAGACTTGTCATCATATGTGTAGCGATCCATTATATGTAGTAGTTAATATATAATTTGAAATTAGATGACACTTGCTGCCACTCTTTCATGGCTTTTAAGTTATAAATGACTAATATGATAAAGTACAGTACAGATGATATAGTGCAGATGCGAGAAGATGATTGTTGTCAATGTGGCGTTACTATTGATAAGGATAATATCAAAATTTGGGCAGTCCTTCAGCCTTTCGAAATTCCTCTATAAGCTTCTTTGATTTCTCGATCTCCATTTTGATTCTGTTGATGGATCCATCTTTAATGCTTGCTTTGCTGTCTGATTCTTTTGAATTGAAGCTCTCTCGCCCGTAATCCCTCATCTTCTCCATCGTACCCATCTTGTTCATTTGATCTGCTTTACCAAGGCCCTTGTGTATATACATGCCTGATCTGTCGTTATACCCGACCTAGGAATGCATTATCATTCTCTTGGTTTCTGAAGATAGGTTTCGGTTTTCGAGCTCACTCACTGTAGGGTAGAACTTATTTACCACCGGTTCGTTTTGTCTTTTCGCAGTCCTTTGCTGATACTAATCCTTCACTTGAGCTTGCTTTGATTCGTCCTTGTAGTATGTCTACTTTTGCTCATGATGAAGTGCATCTTTGTAGGATGCTGGCTAATATACATTTTTTTATCTTTTAGGGATCTGCTGGTAAGCATCTCTTTCGTAAGGGTTGCTATTCATGAACTTCGATGGCGGTTCCATTCTCTTGTCCTTGGAGGGTTGGCTCAGGTTCGTAATTTATTTAAAGCTGGTGTCTTCGTGCTGAAAGTATTTGCCGTTTTGATAAGATTAGGGCTCGTTATACTGCTCACGAGACTTATGCATTACTTATTCCTCTTTCCGGTTTCGACTTCGGTCATAGTATCGGTCACAATCGGGATCTCTTCTTTGATCCGTTAGATATACATGCTCATATTTCGATTTCTGTTTTGGAGGTGTCCGCTATTTCTTTATAGCATATGACATTTCTTCGGTTTAATCGTAGCCAATGTGCTACTTTTTGTACGAGCTCTCGCTGCTGTTCTGAAGGTAGACGGAGTTCTTGTGACCTCCTCGAGGTACAGGCTCCAGATTGTACTCGTCATAAAGATCATTGTAATGCTTCATGTAGACATTGTTATTTTTTTTTGTAAATATTTTGGAGTCGCTGCTGACAAACTACTGGTGCTGTTCATCAGTCCCTTCCTGCTATCTGTCTACCGAGTCCTCTGCAGTCTAAACTGCCCTGCTCTTGACCCCACACAGCTTTGATTTTGAAGCATTCGAGGCCAATGAATGGCATGAGACATAGCTCGTCAAAGTTGAGTTTTCTGGTGTGAACTCCCGGTTGATCCAAA
Organism: Brachycentrus maculatus; assembly: GCF_059751285.1. Taxonomy (NCBI): domain Eukaryota; kingdom Metazoa; phylum Arthropoda; class Insecta; order Trichoptera; family Brachycentridae; genus Brachycentrus; species Brachycentrus maculatus. The sequence continues at coordinate 25,488 of NW_028282778.1, forward strand.
TCGCGATGTTTTTCATGAGCATTCTCTCCGAGTAATCATAGTCGATCATATTGGCAATAATCCTCGCAATTTTGGCATCGTAGTGGTCCTCAACAAGCTCCAGCCTCTCTGTGATCACATTACTAAAAACATCGTAGGTGGCGTCGTCGAAGCATTATGAGGATGGCAACATTGTACATGTCTCTAAGAGTATCATGCCCAGCACGAAGACATTCGATTTATGCAGAATCTATTCATCCTCGATTTCTCTCTGCTTGTACCTCAGAGCAATGATCATTTCTGGGGATAAACACATGAAATCTTCAGCTTCCTTCTCGCTTTGCACTTAGCTGCCTATGCGCCCATTCCTGGCCCATGCACGATCGAACATGGACTCTGATATCAGTTAATTCGGAAGCAGTTTGAACTGCCCCGAGCTATAGTATACATTGTAAGGAGAGAGATCTTTGTATGGGACTGACAGATGCTCAAAATGCGCGAGGGTATATACCACATTTTCAATTAGTTTTTTAATATCCTCATAAGGGAACAGCCTATTCGTGTAGAATCTCGCTTCAAGAAGATCTTGCAAGGTCGTTTGAGCATTCTATATGAACAAAGGCTGCCCTCCTGAATCTATCTCGACGCAGTTAGGGAAGGGCGTCGACCTGAGCTTCAATACTCCTTCGTGTTCGATTTTCTGCTGCGAAGGGTTGTGTATGGGCTTGATGAACTCGCGAGCTGAATGAGGTTCGGGCATGGATTAATCTTGTCCCATTCTAACGTATTATTTTAATATTAATTAAATTCAGTGAGGAGTTTGTCATACAAATAAAGAGAATTTTGAACATTAGGGCCAATTCATTCATCGAAGGATGAAGCAGTCACCTTAAATTCCGAATAAACGTTCATATATACGAACTATTGCCGAAGTTGAATAAAAAATGTGCATAAATCAGCTCTTTTATTCAACGAATAGAACTTTTAAATATTTTGGAGTCACCCGCTCTTTCGCTTTCACTTTTTCTCTGCGCATCCATGTTCGTGGACTTTAATAGAAAATCAATTGCATAACTGATTACTTAATTTTATTTTTTCTCATGCTTTATGATGCTCTGCGGATGCCGATGCCCTATGCGTTCAAAGCATTGCTGACACAAGTCATAATCATCTGAACATTAGGAGTGCGTGCAGTGATACCGGATTGCAACAATTGGAGAAATTAAGCAGTAATTGCATTAGAATCCAATGTGCTGGTTTGCTCGATTTCGAAGGTTATCGGCTACTAAGTCAATAGGGATTGAGCTTCGAGATAATTTGTCTGTCCTATTTTCCATGCGTGACATCCTTGTTGAAGAGCGATAGCCCACTTCCGAGGAAGAGTATGTTTGTAAGGACTTATTTAATTCAGTGCACAATCTTTTAGGAGAGTGTCTTTTAAGATCGAGCTTAAACTCGATCATGTATTCCAAGAATTTCACAAGATTGCTTTAGCCTTTTATTTTTTGATCCTGCGTAATGGAAAGGCACTTGAGCAGATGATATGGAAATTCGGAGCAATCACAATCGAGTTTCTCATTTTTTAGGGAATTTTTAATATTATTTTTAATAAATACTCCCACCGGCGATGCTTTCATCGAGGGCTCAGAGTTTCCCATACTCGAATCTTGGTTGCTCGCTCTCATCATTCCTGCGAATTGGGATGATGCACTCTTCTAGCCGGTTCTGATGCCATAGCTCGTATAGAATGCTGAAACGTGCTCGGTATTACTGGTCTCAGATGTCTTCTTGAGGCATATTCTATGGAGAGATTGCTGAGACTTCTCAACAGAAGTCACTATTGTAAAGCCGTATCTGTAATCTTACAAATTCAAAGAATACAGCCCTAAATTTGAGCAAATGTAATGTTTTTATTTTCTGAATAAATAATAACCCATGGCATTATGTCAAATATTTATCAATTGATGCAATAAAACGAGTTTGCGGATGATTCAATCTTAGAAAATTCCCAAAACTAGTTTCTATCCTCTCAAATGGAGTTTGAAGCCTGTCCGTTTTGTGCTCGATCTTTTTTTAGGGGAAAGCTTGTGTATCACTTGAAACTATGTAATCTGTAGAGTCCCATGATAAAAAACCATAAACATCAAAGCCCCATACATAAAAAAAATGCTCTCAGCGCCGTTAATTCTTACGAAAGATGCTCCAAGTGCCAAACTAGAATACCTAGTTATCTAAAAATAAAACATGAATAGCACTGCCAAGCAGGAGCCGCTCCTAGCATCTCATTCGTCTTACGATAAGGTCCTACTCCTCTCAAGAGTGGCCACGCATAAATTAAAAATGACACTTTATTTCCAAAGATTAAAAACACTGCCATTGTGGTAAACAACAAAAAAAGATAGAGCAAGTTGGCGTTTTTCCCGATATAGGTAAAAGTAAGAGATGAGCTGCGCTGCTTCAGACGTGCAGAATAAGTGCAAAAAGTGACATGCGATAACTGCGGTCGTAAATTTTCATAGTCCGCCTCATTGCGACATATCCCAATCTGCGCTTCTCTAAAATTGAAGTAGAGAAAGTAGTTGGGCAGTTTAAGAAACACGAAGAACTTTATAAATCCAAGCTTGAAAATGAGATCAACAAAAACAAGCAGTTAAAAAGTTGTCGACAAGAATCTGAGAGGAGGTAGATCTTTGGTCTATGAGAATTCCCATTGTAATTCGATATCATTAGTAGAGGTGCTCTCCCCATAGGCATCTACGTAGAAAAAGTAGTTCGCGAATGACTCCATAGAAGAAGCACTGGCATCTGAGTAGAATCAGTACGATAATTGTGTCTTTGATGATGCCGACAGGGTGGTCGGGAAAAACGGGAATAATCAGACTGTATCAAGAGGCCCAATTAAAGATGAATTTGAGGTGAATAAGGAGTCCTCCAAATGAGAGTGAGTAAGTACTTCGATGTACTGGCGATTTTAATGGAAAAGCACAAATAGCTGAAATTGGAGAGTTCATCATAATATATCGAATTATTTATAATATATTGCGCGTTGATTTAGTATTGGGTCTGTTTGATTATTAGAGTATTTATATTTCTAGCAAAGAACTAATTTATATTAATGTAAAGCCTTTCGTCCCAATACTCATGGGGTTGGGGGTTGGGGTTGGGGTTGGGTTGGGGTTGGGGTTGGGGTTGGGGTTGGGGTTGGGGTTGGGA
>NW_028282779.1:0-23016 GCF_059751285.1 Brachycentrus maculatus
TCCCAACTCCCAACCCCAACCCCAACCCCAACCCCAACCCCAACCCCAACCCCAACCCCAACCCCAACCCCATAATAATCAATCCCAACCCCAACCCCAACCCCAACCCCCAACCCCAACCCCAACCCCAACCCCAACCCCTATCATTCAGATCTAAAATATTTACGAGCTATGATCGAAGCAAATTCGATATTTAAGACACTGATTGCAAGTAATGCTATTATAACTAAAAAACGTGAAATTGAAAGAATGCTCAAGGAATGAGCAGACAGAGGACATAGGTAGGATTGAAATGTATAATAAATAATCAATGCGTCAATTCTAAGATGCATAAATAGTCATAATTAGGCATAGTAATGCTTATAATTCTATACATAATCGAAAAAGAGTGATGAGCCTTCGGAAAATAATCAAGCGCATGACCGAGCTCGACGAGAAGCAGAAGGATATTCAAAAAAAGTTTGCGAATAAGGGCAAACATAAAAATGTGTACTACTCATCTCTCAAAGCAGGAGATGAAGAGGACTTAAAAATTTATGGTAACAGTCCAATTATTCAGGTTACACCCATAAAGATATCGTGCAGTATTTTAGAAAGAGGACTCATAACGCAGAATCAACCGAACACTTTAGCTCACAAGCTGCTCTATTTCAGGAACACAATTCTTAGAAGAAAAAGAATGTTTAAAGGTCCAAAACTGCCAAGCCAAGCTTATAGTACAAGTCGAGTCGGAAGCAGAGCACTTTGGTGAAGTCAATGCACTACAGAAATTTATCATCCACAAAAGAAAGGCTAAGCTATGCTAAAAATCTGATCGGGAATGACCAACAGAAGCTGTTCTTCTTTTCGAACCATAAGTCTGAAAAGATCCAGGCTCGAGACTTTGAAGTAAATCAGAGGCTGATCAAAAAATATAAGCAAAATTTCACAAAGAATTATGATTAGAGTCAATCCATATCAAGGTTGGTGAGATCTAAGGAATCAAAAACCATAACAGTCAACACCATTATTGTAGAGCCTGATAGGCTCAGCACATTTTAAACTCCCAAAAGTTTCAACTTCTTCTCGCTCACCGATCAGGGGCCTGACCTTAGGCCTGAAAAGAGGCTTAAGCAAAGGCGACTTGAACATAATGAAATGAACGACGGAATAAAGGTTTTGACACAATAAAACAGCTTACGCTTCTTCGGCACGATATCTAGTATTTTCACTAAATTTAATCACAAATTTCTAGACTCGCAAGGTGCCTCTCTAGATATTACTACAAGTGGAATCTGGCACGCGATCAACCACAATAAGCTCAACATTATCTGCTACCTTATCGACGCTAACAACTTGTAGGTGATTTAAGTTTCGAAGATTCGGATCGCCTTTATGGGTGACATTATTTAGAGGGCTCTATGCTCAAGGTCTCTGCTTCATTTGGTGATCTTTGAAAGCGACTCTGACAATTGCCCAATGAGCGTGATCTACCAGTAGTTCTTAATGAACGACAAGCTAAACTTGCCCAACACCCCCAAAATATTCTTCGTCCTCGCCAAATACCTATTCTGCTTATTCCTGATGATCGAAAAGTAGAATCAGAATGCCTAAATGGCCATGAAGACTTGCTCAATATTTTTTGAAAGTAACAGTCATTCCTTAATTTAGGCTTGAAAAAATTGCCGAAAGCCTTCGAAGCCTTCTTAAGAAAAATACTGAACCATCGCTGCATCATTCGCAGAAACGGAAAAAGCATTGAAGTTTATGCTCTCAAATATATTTTCGACTTAGTGGCTAAAAAGATAGAAATCGAAAGTGCTCCTGCCAGCTTCAGGACGGCCATGTTCAGCTACGATAATAAGAATGAATAACAATATTTTTGCATCTGCTCTCCTATATTTATTATTAATGCGCAGTCAAATAAACGATATCGGATTATGCCTATTTTTGATTATATCGCCGATTTGAGAATTACTGTTGACTTTTGATTGATTCCTGTTGACTAGTGATTTTTGTTTTTTTTATTATGCCGGTTTCTTTATAGCTGGTTGATTCTGCTCGAGGGTTTATAAAATTTTAAACCAAATGAAAGCGTATGAAATGTCCTGAATATTTTTCAAATCCTAGACGCGTGATTTGATTTATATTTTTTATTTCCCGACTTTAATGACAGATAAAGGGAGATTGCAGCCTGATTACAAGGAATCATCATCATTCGAGACTATTCCCGAATCTCCAATTCAGTAGGTCGGCTTAGATCCTGAAAAAATGCCAAAGGATACAGCATTTCATCAAGATTCATAGGAATTGCAAAAGAAGATATTTTCATGGTTCGCCTCAAAGCGCATATATGTAGGGCACCCTGAAGATCTAATTACGCAATTCACTGACAAGAACAGGATGCAAATGTTTGGGGACTTGAAAATAACTAAATCCCCTTTATAGAGTCTCCTTTAAAAAAGAAAACAAAAAATCCGACCTACAAATTGATTATCGTATTCTCCTCAAAATATAAAATTCAGGCTCGGTGCCAAAAGTAAGGTACTTGCATACTTTGTATATTCGTCACCATACATTCATTGCAATTGAGTTCTTGAACATAAATAGCAACAACTTGCATCTATAAAGTAGTAGCTATTCAGCAACTACTATTAAAATCTACATTCATCTACATTCATCGAAAAATGTAAATAAACTCAAATTTGGTATCGGAGGAAGCAATTGATGTCTCGAATTTTAATTGCATGCGATAAATTCAAATTTTCACTGAGTTCTCGGTCTATTTGTTCCATCATTCAGAAGTCCCTCCCTGCTGCGTACATTTCTGAGTGCTTGCCCATTGCGGATGGCGGGTAGGGTTCCCTTGATGCAATCAAGTCCATCGTTATAGGTCAATTTGTTGAAACTGAAGCATGTGACCCGTTATTCCGCCGCATTCGAACCTCTTACATGATTAACCAACATAACAATGATGCATACATCGAAATGGCTAAAATATCGGGATTGCAGCTGTTAAAGCCTCACGAAAGAAACCCTTTGAAAACTACGACTTATGGAGTGGGCGAGCTTATTGGCCACGCTTTAGAGCACTATAGCTCTTCGAACATATCCATCTTATCAGGAGGATCAGCAACCAATGACGGAGGGATCGGCATGGCATCAGCACTTGGCTATACTTTCTTAGATTCCCATCGCAACAAACTTCTCCCCGTCGGCTAGAATCTCAAAAGAATAGGTTAAATAGTTTCTCCGGAAAACCCTATTTTTAAAAAGGCAAAATTCACAATAATGACAGACGTCAACAACGTTCTTTGCGGGTAATTTGGCGCAAGTAAAGTATACGGCCCCCAAAAAGGAGCAACCCTAAGCGACATTTTCGAATTGGATGAAGGATTGCTCAACTTAGATCGACTGTTCCTAAAACATTTTACGAAAAGCTTCAAGAATATCCCTGGAAGTGGAGCAGCAGGAGGCTTAGGAGTTGGAGGACTCGCTTTTCTGAATGCCTAAATTGTATCAGGAGCTCAAGCCATCATGAAAATCAACAAATTTAAAGAAAAAGCGAGAGACTTCGATTTGATCATTACAGGATAAGGAAAAATTGATTCGCAGACAGAGAGCGGTAAGGTAATCCATCACGTTGTGCAGGTGGGTAAGTAGCTGAATAAGCCAGTGCTTATTCTTTGCGGAGTGTCAAACCTTCCAAAACATCACTTCGGCGAAAACACTGAAATAATTCAATTGCAGCAGGAAGGAATGACGACTGAATATAGCATTGAGAATGCCGAGTAGTTGCTGGGAAGAGCAATACGAACTAAATTTAACAATGTCGAATGATTGCGAATCGATCTCCAGATTATTTGTTGCAAGGATGCAAACTAAATATTATTCATGAATATAGATGAATATAAATAATTAAATCTTTGCCGTTCGTTCTGGGCCATGGAGCAAGACAACTGGGTGGATGTCACAGCAGACATTATTAGCTGCCAAAAGAGTACAAGTATCTCTGTTTTAGAAATGAAGCTCCTCTAATTGATCAAGGACAACCATATCACTCTCGAGGAGTGCATGCAATCCCAAGAAATCAATGACGATAAAATTGATCCGAAATATGACATCAGCGATGAGAGTACCATCGACCACTACTTGAGCATAAAAAAAGTCAAACTTCCTGCTGATCTATCTATCGCAGAAATCCAAATCGTCATTCAGAAAGTTTTCACTCTTGAAGCCTCAGTCTTACGCGGGAGTTCCCTCACCTCGACGATCTATAGCTTTTCCTATTTATATGACTGCAAAATCTACGCAGATAGCATCATTTTTACAGCCTTGGTGGAAAGCGTTTGCTCATTCGGAGCCCATGTTTATTCCGTCCTGCGGGACTCATGCTCAATTAAATAAGATGACACGAACATTTCCATAGTGTCATACGTGAGGAACCCCAAGTCCCATGACGAAGTAATTGAGCTGATCCTGCAAGCAGAAAAGTTCTGTGAAGCAGAGTCCAAGAGCCGTAAATTTCAATCATACATTCAGATAACGACAAGAAAGAATCCTCCCAAATTATCCTTGCTTGCCTCAGGTTAAGGAGAATGATACACGCCTTGGCAAAGAGCACAGGTAAAAAATATGAAGTGCCGAAAACTAAGAAAATATTGGAAGACATTCAATCGACCAAGAAGAGATTGGTTGCGTTGAGATAAATGAATGCGCCCTAAAATTTATAAATTGAAGGCATATTCTTTAAGGAGCTCAGCAAAACAATTAGGGGACATTTTGGCCCTCGCGAGGCCCCCCCTTTGACATTTGCGGAATCACTTGTAGAAATAGCAAACGCAATTGAACAAATAGAGGCTTTCATACCCATACCAACTAAGATTCATGACTATAAACACAAAATATAGACAATAGAAACAAAGAGCTACAATAGTTGGGGAAAATCGTATCTGAAAGCGAGTATCTTTGCGAAGTAGGACTATATCTTTAGCGAACTACGCACTGAGGATGCATTAGTTAATGACATCGAGGACTGGGTGCATCTCAAGTAAAGTGTCAAAAACTCAGATAAGTTCAACCAATTTATCAAAAGTGCTGCTCAAGTTATCAGCTAAACTCTCTATCGATTGTTGGGTAATTCGATGAGATGGAATTGGGAGTGCAGCAAGGTTTACGAGGATTTTAATGTTATTGTTCACATGGCCAACGAGATTGACATCGAGATTACTGCTCCTAACCGATAAATCTACGTTTGCTCTTGGTTTTACTACTACGGTATCAACTTGATGATAAAGCAATTGACAACTGGCTTCAACATCCAAATCTATCATCCCACTGAAGCAAAGTCATTGTTCTACGTCATGTAAAACATAACAGGAGTATTTGACAGGAACAGCCAGATCCACCTTCGGAAAATTGATAAAGTTTTCATGCAAAGTAACCCATATTTAATTTAGATTTCAAAGAGGGCAACTTTAACAAGAAGCTCAAGAAGAAGATGAACGAAAACTCCAAGAGAATGTTCACTGACATTATTTTTAAAAAGGGATTGCATCTTTACTTTAAGTCTATTTTCAGACTGCTCTGTATACTACACGATCGCAAGCTAGTTGACGACAAATTCGCCGATACTGAAGAAATCAGAATAAAGAATAGGTTTCGTATCTTCAAAAACGTCCTCTTCATCAAAGTTATCAACTTTGAAGAGTATTGTAATGTTGTCAGCAACGTTTGTGAGAGAGATGCCGAATTCCTTAATGACACAATGTAGGATTTGAAATAAGTCAAAAACATTTACCAGCTTTTCAATGCTCAGTTCGATGACAACGAAGTGTTCCTCAACCAGAAGAAAGACGCAGAATTTTTGATAAAGTCCTCCATTAAAGCATCTTTGGTGGCAATGACCCTGAAGATGAAGGCGGGCAACAAAAAGTATGAAGTTGAATTCAGCGGAAACTACCCGGAGCTTGCCATAAAATGATGATTATAATGTTATAATTTAATTGAACATATGAGGCGAGTGACTGGGTTCATTAAAAAGTATTGGAAGAATTTCGATGACTCCCTGATCAACCCCCCGAAAGAGCGCACATAATCGAAAGACTTCAGAGGGCAAACCATCCACAAGAAGATCATAGGAGAGGGGCCACTGCCGAATCCATAGCAAGTCTTATACCGCACGAGGATCATGTAAGATTAATAGCTCCGAATGCAGCCTCGGGACATTCGGGCCAAGAATTTGTTATATTTGTTCGGGTTCGCTTGCTGGTACGTTAGCGTCAGCTTGTTCATCATGTACCGAATGAAAGGAGATGACCTCGACAATCTGTAGAAAGAAGTCAAGGAAAGAGAAAGGCGAAAAAAATAAATCGGCCAATGATTGTTCATGTTCATTCTAATTTCGGGCACTCATACACTCCGACACTCCGACATTAGTATTCAGTATAACTGCATAAATATGCTCATAATTGGTTATATAGGTGACTAATATTGATTCATGGCATTATGTGTTGAATATGTTGAATAAAGCAGTAGGTGCAAATAAAATCAGGATGTGAGCCGCTCTATCAATACTCACGCAGGGACAATTCTCCAGACTCTGTTCTTGGCTCGATCTCGATCTGACTGAATCACCTTGGTGCAGTTTTTTATCAAGTTATTTTAAAAACTTAGAGCTTTCCCACAGAACGACAAAATTTAGTACAACCCGTTCTTTCGATCACGAAGTTCCCAAAGTTCATTGTCAGTTGAGTTCCTGGGGTTCACACAAACTTGCGCACCTTACTTGCTGGAGCCATCCTGCACCTGTAGAGCGAACCCTCTGGCAATGTTTATAAGATAGCACTTCTTTTCGGCTATTTGATGGATGTAGAAGAGCTGGTTGGGGCCTCCGTGATAGTCGAAAATTATCATGTTGTTTTTCACGAGTTTGTTGGTTTCGTTGTTGGTGCTTGCCGCATCTAGTGTCATTTTCTATAGATTCTCAGGGATTATCTTGTAGCGAGTGTAGGGATTCAGGTATTAATGCTTCAGAAGCTTGCTGCTGAACACTGGGTTTGTTTGGAAGCTGTTGTTTTTCTGTAGTTTCAGTTACTTATAGCTGTGCAGATGTTTCTAGTATCCCTGGTAGAGTTCATATGCATCGTCTAAGTTAGCAATGCCTTACCCGCGGGAGTGCTACTCTTGGCAATTGCGATATCCTTCTTAGGCTTAAAAATATTATCCCATCCAGACGATATTTTTTACTGAACCAAACCTTTTATGTCCAAAGCAAACTCATCGATATCTGTTCTCAATAGCTCAACATCCCATTCATCTGTACTATTCTTTACGATTGCTGCACTCTTGCAAGGATTTAAAGTGCTGACAACTGAGATCTTTTTGCCCCCATTTTATTTGTGGGGCCGCCAGTTTTGATTGTCTTACTGAGTTATTTTAGTGTTTGTTTATGCTTTTGGCTTCAAACCTCCGAGCATATGCTTCTGAATAGTTTCGACGGGGTTAAAATCAACTGAATATACAAATAATAAACATGCGCTGTTCGATTTTTTGGTCAGTTTGGGTTGTGGCATTTATTTCTATGATTTCATGCTGGTTATTATTTGAATATGATTACTATTATAATGATGATATGATGATGATATGATGAATAAGTTCGTTTTCAATGGATAAGTAAAGTTGGGAATTTATTTGAATCGTAAAATCATTTGAAGCCCCCAGTTTTGATTTATACTGGCTTATAGGTAGTTGTGCCTGCTCGATCGAACTCCTGCCATGTCTGTTGAGTGAGTGGTTTTCTATAAAGCTATTCGGCTCTGGTTTTGGGATAGTTTTTGGTTGTGATGATGTCCCACTATTTGGCCTTCTCTTCCTCCACTCGGCCCACGTGGACTTTGTTGATAATGACTTTCTATTTTTTTACATGGTCTTCCAAGTTCCGATGCTCGTACTCGTCTTCCACAATGTACTTCAGTTGGTAGCGTTTTTTTGCATTTATCCTTCTCTCATCCAAAGTCTGAAGAGACTATGGAAGCTTTTTGGTGTGATCCGAAATATATGGCTCACGATAAACATAAGAGGGTGGGAACTTTTTCTCATAGTCCTTCCCATGCTCCTGCTCCCTTGCCTGCCTCTACTCCTGGTATTTCTTCTATTTCTCAGCATCGAAGAACTTGGTAAAGACAGGGTCATAAATATGAGTCTTCGAGTACTTGTCGAATATGCCCTTCTTTGCCTATTCTTACTACACTTTCGCTCGATAGTCATGATTCTCATTATAAATGTTGGTCACGATGTTGTATTACTTTCGGTTGTTCGCAATCAAAGTCTTCTCTCTTTCGATGGGCACTCGCATTTCTCTGTTCTTAAAGTGAAACTCAGGGAGCTTTTGGTTGTTGATCACGTTGTAGATGTTTCGAATCGGCCCAAGCTTCTTCAACTCGTTCTACTTCGAATGTGCATCCTCGGCACCATACAGGTTTACGATGTCATATGGTCGCTCATACTTATGATTTTGTTTCTAAATTAAAGATGCCTTACCAAGTGAACCATGAGAGATTTGGCTCTTGATGCCTACTCCTGGTTTTTCTTTTGGATTTCGTCTTCCTCGCGTTTATACTTTTGATCGATTGGGTGAAAGCGAGTTTATTTTTACTTAACTTATTTATAGCTGACATGCTCAGCCTTGACCAAGTCATTCCCAAAGGGCTTCTTCGTTCGTTTGTTCTTCTCATAGTTTTTCATCTATGCTCTCCATGCGCTCAGGTCCTCCGGAGTATTCTCAAAAATCATCAGTTTCAATTTCGTTAATATAATAGCAAATGGAATATAATTTGTGATTTTCGAAGCCTTTCAATATTTCAGATCTTCATTGCGGCCACAAGCACATTACTCGAAATAACATATTTCGTCAATTGTCTCGCAACACTCTGATTTGCATACTTTAAAAAAGAAAACTTGACTCCAAGCCCGATAATTCGAATACCAAACATGAAGAGAATAATAGACAGCTAATTATTAGCTTGACTTTATTATGTCAATGACTTTATATCGATTTATTGAGTCTGAATATTATTAATTTTATCATGTGCAGTCTCAATCGCATCGGCATTTCCACTGTTCTCGAATCCAACAGCGAAAGCTAATCCAAATCCAACTAAGGAAACTATTTTCTGATCAACCCAAAACGCAAGCGATGTGTACTCGAGCTGACGAGAAGATTTTTCACATAGTACTCAGAACCCAAAGGATTATACACTGATGATTAAGACAAATTCTACAAGCTCGCTAGAGCGTCAATCTCAAAAGATTACGGAATTGCTAACCTCAACCCATATACATCCTTTATCCAGCCCGAAAGCTATTACGCATAGATCAAGAGCCTTGAAGCCCCTCACAAAATGAACTCCACGAAATATAGGTACATGACTCACCAAAAAGACGCCAGCCTCAAACAAAAACTAGAATCCTTCATCAGCAAAGTACAAAGAAACACAACCAGGAAGCCATTCCGGAGCAAAAATGTGAATATTAAAACAAGAATTAAACTGCAGGCGAAGAATCAGAAACGGGACTATGCAGAGACCAAAATTTACGACCACCATCAGGATCTTATGGACGATTACCAGGACGAAAAGAAACAGGATGACGAAAAAAAGCAAAAGGTATACTTGAAGATAAACCAGCAAATTATCGACTAGTACCCGCATAATATCAGCACTGATCCCCTACAAGCCATTCATAATGGTAAAAGCATCATCGAGTTTCGGAAGGAGGATAAAGTCACTCAGGATTTTCAGTATAAAAGCGAACCCCAAATGTAAACCCTCTCTGACCCTCGAACTTAGTGGAAGAAATACTCTAAAGTTTTGGATTTAGATAAGAGTGACTATGGAATATACTCTCGTTCTTGGAATAAGACCCTGTATTATAACAAAAGCCAGGATTCGCATAAATTCATACCTTTTTAGACGAAAAAACACAATTTAGCACATAATTATTATCGAAAGTATATTCAAAGCTACGAAATGCGCAAAAAGATGTTAAACTTCACTCAGTCTCTTCTCAATTGAAATACCAAATAGTCACAATCTCATTCATTATTCTACATCACGGAGCTTACTATCTAAATGATTCTATCTACAATAAAATTGTTCATGAACAAATATTGTAATCATTTACGATTTATCCCAACTGTGATTTCAGCATGAACAAAGATATTATTAAATTAGTAATTGATTTGCAGAATTTGCTAGAATAGTCATTGTTCATGATGTATTTATTCTAGTATCCCTTTATATTCTGCTTTATTATTTAACCTATACATAGTATAATAAAGGGAATCATATCTACATTGGCAATAAAATTAATACTTCATTGGCCGTAGGGATTCAACCTAATAACCTCCTTCCGTTTTTTCTTGGGAAACCCAATTTAGCGTCGGTATTCGTTGTCACAATTTCCTATGCAATGCGATGCAGTATTTTTCCGATTCCTATTTCTGTCATTGTCTTGTTAGCCGTAAAATTGCCTTTCTCAGGGGCCCGTTTCGACACGAGAGAGTAAGATCGATTATGTTAGCTTCGTAATGATTAGTTTGGCTTGGTGCGCATAAAGAGAGTGCGAAAGTCATTAAAATTAGTCCTATTCACGCTATGAATACTTTGTGGCTGGATTGTAACGTGAGCTATGGGATGAGCAGCCAGATTCTTTTTGTGAGAAGATATCGTGGTTTGCTTTAGCTCTTTATTGTATTCACTCGTCGCAGAAGATTGGGAACTGCACCTTGAACTTGCTTTGGCAGACTTGATAGATTTATTCAAGTTCTTCTTGGAGTACAGGCTTTATTGGGAATTGAGTCTTTTATGGAGTTCGAGATTATACTTATTAATTTGCTGCATGGCGGTTTTTCTCTGGTGATTGAAAGTGTTCAGATGGTTTCGGCGCCTTGCCATGAATAGCTCATCGTTCATGCAAGTCGCTTTGTGGTACTTTTTGGCGATTGTCTGCGCATGAGGGGTACTGGACCGTGGATTGGTCATAGGGAGAGGCTTCAAAGTCTTGATCCTCAGCATATTGATACCATTAATTTTGTAAGGTTGCCCATTTGTTTTTGCAAACATTGATTATTTTATTGCAACAATTGACATTACTAATTAATTGAATGATCGTAATTAGCAATTAAACATAGTGCAATGGGGAATTGTTTAGAGTATTGTCGCAATTTGTTCAGTCGGGCTACCATCCACAAAATCGAAGGCAGGAGAATAAAATAAGTTAAACAACTAGCGGAAGGAGGATATGGATATGTCAGCCTTGTAGTGGACATTGACACAGGGGAGCATTTTGCGATGAAAAAAATCATATGCCAGACTCCGGAGCAGAAAATTCATTATAAAAATGAAGTATCGATCATGAAGTAAATATCCAACTGTCCGCATGTAATTGGCTTCTTCGGGAGCTTCGAAGTCGAAAAATAGGGGTACTTCGAAGCATTCATCTTAATGGAGCTCGGCGATAAGACAGTTTACGATTTGCTGGAGTAGTGCGAGAAAAAAGGGAGCATTGCTATGAATGAACTGCAGATTCTGAAGATATTGAAAGATGCAGCTCTGGGTCTGCAGGAAATGCACGCTCTTGGGATCATGCACCATGATGTCAAGGCCGAGAATATATTGTTATCAAAGGCAGGCACAGGCAAACTATGCGATTTTGGCAGTGCGAACCGATAGAAAATAGATCTCGCCGTACTACCCAAGTCGCAAGTTTATCGCCATTAGTAGAGGTTCGAGAAGAACACGACCCTGATCTACCGGCCCCCGGAGATGGTTGACGTGTACTTGAAGTATCCAGTCGACGAAAGAGTAGATGTGTGGATGCTGGGATGCGTGCTGTTCGTGATGAACTATCGTTACCACCCCTTTCAAGAGGAAGGAAAGCTCAGCATCGTAAATGCCTGCATTGTGTACCCCAACACCATCACATAAAAGATGCAGAATTTGATTCGACATATGCTGACTCCCAACCCCTATTTCCGCCCTTCCCTTGCCGAAATCATATAAATTGTGAAGAACTGGAAGACGTCTGACTTTTAATTAAACGAAGTAGCTCAACTGATTAAAGACAATGAAGCCTACATAGGCAAACAGCAATTCGACAGAGTGAACAGGGAGTGGCAGAAAATGCGGCCTACTAATATTGATTGATTAAATCCTTGCCCTAATTATCATTTCACATTATTCTAACTGTTCATTTGTTCATCCTCCGGTGCTGGCTGTTCCTTAACTGTCAACGATTAGCCAATACTGCATCGATTGGCATATAATATTAAATCTCAACGATGCGGAAAAATTAAATATGTACCATATGCGAGCAGCAGCCAGAAGAGTTACTCGTCCTATCATGCGAACATAATCTCTGTGTAAGCTGTGCCACTGAGGTATTTACTATCAATTAAAAATGCAATCCATTCGCATGCGAAATATGCCTTGAATAGACTGATCTAGATGAAGGCACCATTGCCCAACTAACTGCACTGACAGAAAGGAATATTGTCAATAAGAAGTAAAAGTATTAGAAGCCCCCAAAATCGAAGAATAAGAAGAAAAGTGCAACAAAATGCGACAAATTAATTGAACTTCGTTGTGACATTCATAACGAGAAACCATTGTACTACTGTTTCAGTTGCGAGAGCTCACAGATCTGCTCGGAGTGCATTCTGACTTCAAAACACTCAGGACACAAAGTAGTAACAATAAAAAAGGCAATAAGTTTCATCACGAAGAACATCAACGAGAGGGTCGCATAAAAATAGACTTTGAAAGAGTAACTAAGTTCAGAGAAAGCAAAGTACTTAGCTGCATCGAGGCAAGTGTCTGAATAGTTAGAGGCCAAGAAGTAGTAGCTACGATAAATATTCGACGTAAAGTGCTGATTATGTAGGATATCGTCATCACTATTACGGACTATCATAAGGAATTAGCATCGAGTCTCGAAGAGGAAGCCGCCAGGGTTCAGGAGGCCATTCAAGGAGGCATCAATTAAATATAATAAAAAATGGCCATGATACTCGAATCGGTCCTTTACGACACCCAGTTCTCGAAATCGAGTGAACTTTAAATATTTGACTATTACTCAAAGACCAATTCAGAGAATCATTGCATTTTCTATCCCCGGCTGCCGAATTCAGTTCCTTTTATGGAGCTGCACATTCGAAACTGCAGCACTCTGAGTTCATAGATCTTCCAACTCCTTCAACGCATCACAATCGAGAAGAATGGCGAATAGGAAGATTTAGACCATAAGAATTCCTTCTAATGCTCGATAATTCGCCCGGAAATATTCATGGAAGGTGAGCAGCGATAGATCCGCACTGCCCTTAAATAAAGCTACAGGCAGGACAACATGGTGCATGCCAATAGTAATGGCCCTCATGGGTATAAAGGCAGTAACCATATCAATTACAGCAATTATAGCAATCACAGCAATAACAGGAACTCTCGGAAGCTCGAAATGAGCCGCTCAATAAACAATGCGACATACATCATTAACAAATTGCAGGAGCGCAACAAAAATTTATGATATAATTGACAATTTAAAATCACTATTGGTTATATAAATTCCACTACTGCATCTGTTCATTCTATGAATTTATTGCCAGATCGAATGCAGGCTTTACTGCTAACGATCTCAGATTATCTGATCCTTTGCAATTGTATGTGTTCATTATAGATGAAATACGATGAATGAAATGCATATACCATAAAAACCAATAACATATACATATAAAATCACTCAGTGATCTCGTCTCGATCAGAGAACTGAGGGATCGGATTTGAATCCTCCTTGTGTTCCTCGCTTTCTTCGACTAAGATTCTGTTTTTCAATTTGGAAAGAGCAGGCACAATGCACATAGCAAAGATGAATGCAACCACAATCGAGCCGACTATGATGGCAAAAAGAGTCGAAACAATTATTGACGCATTTTCTGTCTGGGATTCTATTTTGTTTGGTACAAACACTTCAGCTGGCAGTTGCTGTTAATAATAGATAAAACGGTAGTGTTAAAGTTCAAATTCTTCGTTTAAGGCAGTAGGAGGTTTGAGTGCCATGTCAGCAACAACATTATAGTACAATATATTATTATTCTTGAAAGCCCCTGAGATGATTTATTTCTAAATTGACACAAATGTACATCGATTGTCATTGAGACTGGCTTACTGAAATCATTTTGGGTTGTGTAGAGGATTGTCATCAGTTTGTTGACGTTGGTGGTATTGAATTTGCCACACATGACAGCCTGTTGGAGATTGGCCTTGGAATCGGCGATGTACAGGCTGTATTGAATTTATTGAATTTCTGTTTTTGTTTATTGCGTCTTTACTATTCGTCCTATTTTGAATTAAATTGCATTGAATTTAGGTTAATACTCTAAGCCGCCAATCACATACTTAAAGTATCCGACTCCTTTCTATTTATATGGTTCTAAGGGCATCCAAACCACTGTTGCTTGAGTGGCTTTGATATCTAAGTACAAAGTTTCATATTCCTCAAACTTAATCGCATGGCTTTGGCCAGGAATGCCGATGGTATCAGATGTGTGCAACTTCGATTCTTCCAGTTTCCTCTGATCCTTTGAATATCTAATGTCAGACTCTCCTACGCATTTGAAGACATCGAGTATGAGCCCACCATCCGGATGAATCAAGAATACATTTTGCTTTTGAACCAAAGTTTATGTGTTCTTCGGTAATAAGTTCACATGTTCATTCTGCAAGATAACAACCATGAGTTTTGAATTGTCCTCATTCTATTTGCTGAGGCATATCTTATATGTGAGAGCATCTTGAAAAAACATTGACTAGAATTAAAATTGCAAAACCAGTATATTTCTGACTGTTTTCCTAATCAGATTATCGACAATCTTATTGCCGATTAAGGCTTCAATCTTTAAACCCATCAAATGAGCATCTTCCTGTTGGCTGGCTGTCAGGTAGATGAGTTCATCCCTGTTTCGTAGGTACCCATTGAAACATTATTTGTTTGAAGAAACGTGCAGGTAAGCAGGCTCACCAGGAGATATCTTCACACTATTTGATGAGCTCACTGCATTCGACCGAACTTGAACTGAATATACTGCTGGAACTTAAACTCCAACGATAGTTATGAGAATGGGATCATCTGCAAATTGATTCGGTGTGAATGCGTATTTCTAGATGGCAGTCTATTGCGAAGTTTTGAATAGTTTGGTTACAATGGTGTGGTTTAGAGAGGTCAGTTATATTTGAACACTTCCTGTGTGAACATTCACCAACAGCTAACCTCCGGAAATGGTGTGATACTTGAGAGAAGTCCCTGTTTTCTCATCTCGAATTTCATCGAAAAGAGTCTTATTGTGATGGAAGTTGATTTTGGTGTTTTATCCAACCAAAGCTATCGAGGTTTGTGTGTCTTCCATTGCCCAAACAACCACTACGTAAGTACAGTTGTAGCAGAACCCAACATCAGAATCAGATACCACCAATATGTTCCTCCAGTTACTCCTGAAATTAAAACTCTTCAAGTCCAATGTCCCATGCTCAATCTGGCTAATGAGCTCATTGCTCAATTCTGTTTGATTGGCATACATTTCAATGTTGCCATATTTTTCAAGAGAAAGCACTTTGAATGAATGATTCGAAATGTGCCTAATTAGGAATGCTTTTGATTTGTTTTTGTTCAGGTGGATATCGTAAAACTACCCATCTTCCATTTCAGTAATTTGTGCACTGGACTCGCTGACTGAAATTGAAAACTGACAATTTTACACTCCTTAAACCCCAATATAGTAAATGTCACTTTCAGCCTTATCGATGATTAGGTTTCCACCTATTTCAGTTATAAAATTATTTGTGGCAGATGGGAACTACTTTTTTGATATATAAGCCTTTGCGCAATCCTGATTACTATCAGACACTTTAATCACAAGTTCTCTGCCTTTTTGGCTATTTTGGTATTGATAGTAAGCAAATGAGCCTCTACTGACGAAGTTATGTTCGATGGCATCTGAACCCAAAACAACTGAAGTAGATGTTACTCGAATGATGTACTCGATATTATCGCCCACATCCTATTACGAATACAAGCTAATTGCGAGCAGACAATTTTTCTGGCAGTGGGCCTTCTTGATATCTGAAGATGTGATTATAGTTAGCTGGGGGCTATCCGAGGGTTGTGCTTTTGAAGAGGAAAACTGACTTGATGAGGCAGTGGCTAAATTTGTGAATTTTGCTTAGTCATTTTGAATGATTGCATAAAATCGCTGAACTCCTCTTTTGTTGTTTAAGATCAGCTGGATTTTCCTTTTTCTGTCAGTGATTTTGTAGTAGTAGACTTGAGTGGGCGAGGCACTTGATTGGCTGGGTCCCTGATATGTGTATGAAACACCATCTTTGAGAGTGATTGGACTGTCTTTGTATTCGACTGTGTACTCGTATCTCAAGTTGCCAGCCTCTGTGAAATTGCTGGAGAATATTAGCTACAGAGTGGCATCTGTCTGATTTCCACAGTATCGATCGTAGTCCAGTCTGGAAATAATGATCCGCCCATTTTGTGCGTATGAGTGAGCAATAGTGTGAGTACATAAGAGAATATTCTCATAAGCCTTGCGAATGTTGGACTTCTTTAGCACAATTATGATTTCACCTGGCGTCGGCAAGTGAAACTTCAAACAATCCCCAGACGCAAAAACTTCGCTATAGAGCTGGTTAACCTTCCTCTCATCACAATGTTCATCACTAGATCTATGGTATTACAACTCCACATCAATCTTGTTCGGAATGTTCGATTCTTTATTTGAAACTGCCCCTATTCCATTCATTATTTGCAATATTGTTGTCCTTTGAGACTATTTGATCATTATCTATCCTGTGGAAGATAAGCTAACCAACATGTCCTGCATCTCGCATAAGCCAAATCTCGGCATTTCACACACATAAATAGGCCCTCCCTTCGATTTGTATCGAAGTACTGTTTTTTCAATTGAGTGTAATTACACAACTATTGAAGAGTATGGGCTTATTGTAAAAGTATAGGGGATGTTTTATGCAAGAGTTAGGGCCGAAGTCGAAGCATGGTTTTGATGCTGCACGACAACGCCAATCACATAAATAGAATTAACCAACCCATATACCGTAATGTAAATAGGCTTGGTTAAATCAGTGGTAAATTAATATAGTCTGTGCTAGATTTAGATTTCCCCTTGGGAACTTTTCAGCCTTGGGTCAAATCGAGTGGCCTTGACCCTTGTGTTTCCACTAATTTCATTAATATAAAGTTTAATGTTCTTAATTTTGGGGTCATCGTTGATGTATCTATACACCTTGGTTTGCTTAGGTGAAATTTTTTATTAGATTGCTTTATCTTAGCGTATCGATTTTACTTTATTGGCATTTGAAAACTCGATCAGTACGAGTGATTCATTCCCACTCGGAGTTCCCTCAGAACTCACTTCCGCGATGATCATGACCGATCTTTATTATGGTAGGACTCTTCGGAAATACTGCTAATTCAGCACTAAAGTGTAAATGCAACTAGAGCCAACCTATTGAACTTCCCTCGGCTTGATCTTTTCAATACTATTTGAAAATTAAAGAGATGTTAGTTCTAAGCATTTTTTTCTATTTATTGTCTGCTCGATACACACATAAAAATTAAGCTCCAAGCCACCTTTTCCTTTGACTGTTTTCACCTAAAAAATATGTTCACCATTTTTGACGGATAAGTTGTCTTGAGAATTGAAAATGGGGTACTCCAAATACATTGCTTTTTTCCCCTTCGTCATCAAAACGAATTCGTATATATCTTATTTGACCTAGAAGGCAGTCTTGTCTTTTCTCCCTCGCCACATTGCTTGATATGTGGCCGAGGAATCAGGACAATCTATCTTTATGTATAATTATTTAATTCTATCATTGAATTCCTCGTTGGAAAAAGCATACTCTTGATCGCTCATGTATTGCAATAGTTTGTGGGGATACTAGTGCTTAAGTTACTTATCGTTGTAGAGGGTTATGCTTATTTAGCCAGTGAAGACTGAAAATTTCAAATGATACTAATCGAAATCCCAATGCTTGAGATCGCTGGACTCAATATGGTATACTTTAGAAGTTCCTCCCTCGATGTATTAGTTTAATACTTCGTTCAGCAGGATGTTGTGGTGGTCTTAGGTGAGAAACTCGCAAGTTAGGGTATAGATAGTTTCTGTGTTTCCCACTATGTACAAGAATAGCCCATATTTACCTATCGTCTCATTTTTAAGGACGAAGAGGGCTTAGGAGTCTCCCCATACATGCACGCTAGCGAAATCATGTTTTTAGGATGTAGGCTATTTATTCACCCCATAATTCGCGTAGATCTTCACGCGATCGAAGTTAGCTCGAGAAGTTTCAGGCGATAATATAATTCTAATTTGCTCGAACTGATCGGAATCCTAAAATTATAAATGGAACAATTGTGTCAAATCTTGACCATTGAACAAGAATTTAATTTATTGATTCGGATGCAGATGCTCGAGATCTCCCCAATACGTTTGCAAGGTATAGAGTGTTTCACTTTTACTTTTACTTGCAACTGAAATCACTATCTTTTGTTTTGCTGTGACATGGGCTGTGCTGAGGTAGCAAGAATCCACAGAATTCGATTCGCATTATTTCAGGAGACTTCTGCTCGAATAGTCATATAAGCTGACATATGGAGAGTCCATGAGAGAATTTGAAGTAAGCCGGATGAACAGAAACTTTTTCACAATTTTATCGTCGAGTTAGAAGTAATGCAAATTGACACCTTGCTTATCCATGCTTATTCGGCCCGTAATAAATTATCCAATCTCAGCAAAATACTCTTACGGGATTCGAGGGGTATTCCCAACATTAGTTTCTATGGATGCGCTGTGGGCAGAGAGGATTACTACGATGAAGAGCAAAATATATTTCCACATTTAAATCATTGTATATTATAGGAAAACATAGCTTAATTATAAATTTGCGTGGTTTCTCATATATTTAAGGATCATCTCGATCTGAATTGGAAATGCTTCGATTAAAATTTAGCAACGAATAAGTTCCAGAACGATATTTGCAAGCCAAATATTCGCAGCGAATAGCTTCAAGGGCATTTAAAGACATCAAATGATCAGATATAAATCATTTTTAACAAGTTGCTTTTGTTTCATTGCCAGGAGCTGATCGAAGGACTGCTTTGATGGCCTTGGGCATTTCTAAATTATGAAGGATTTACGAGGAGCCTTTTTTAAGACTGACGGGCTCTTTCAGTGATTTGCTGAAACTAAGGGGAAACACTGAGGTCAGTCTTTTATGATAGGACTTAGAAATATTTTTGTAATTATTGAAACCGGCTGTTCTGGTGGCAAGCATTTGCTTAATTCGGCAAGAGGGGCATTAAAAGTGTGACTACGTATTGTTTCGATGGAAATTTCAAATCGCCCTGAATTATTGATGTTCTTACAACAGTCTGGGATCCGAATAGAGCGAACAATTCGGAGAACCGGAGCTCATAAATCAGTAGGCCTAAATCGCAACTTATTTCTAGCTCGTATTTTATGACATTTTAATGTTTGCGAAAATCCACAATCTGAATGGTTGAAGCGGCCTGTCCATTTTTCATTAATTAAGAAAATATAGCAATATTTCCCAAATAAGGATGATTCAGTTAATTAAACTCTGGAGTTACTCATATTTAACACCATTCCAACTTCGTCAAAACCTCTGATTAAACAAAGCAGATTGCAACTTATTTTCAGCATGTTTATCTGAGGCAATTAGGGAGCAAAATTAAACTGAATAGAATAGAATAGAATAGAATGCAAAATCATCTACTCTTTGCTTATATTTTTCACAAGACAACAAATCCGCCTGCCAACAGATCTGTTGTCTTAATTTTATTTATTTAATTGGATCACTTATGGAAGGCTGGAGCCCCTTCCAATTATTAAATTTGCTTGGCCAAAATTTTTTAAACTGAATATTTACTCAAAAATGTCGAATTAGAGAGTCTAGAAGGTGTAAAGTGATAAACGCCTGAATGCTGAAATACTTTAATTTATGATATTTGGCTAATTGCAGTTTGTTGATATTCACATAGTATTACCTTCTATTTCCATAGTGATTATGATTAATTGATCCGTTTTATACAAATTGCTCTTATGAAACGAAAGATTACACCTTTGTCGATTCTCCATATCCCTTTGATTACGAATATAAGTATAAATGAATGAGTAAATTGCTTACTTCATAGTTGCACTCAGTCATAAAATTGAATGCATATTATGCATAATGAATCACACTTTAATTAGATAGATAGATTCATCGAAATAAGCTCAACCCTAAACTTCTTGAAATTAATACGATTACAGAAACTATATCATTTCTGACCTTCAGGAGGATACTGGAATAAAATTTCAGAGTTCTTCTTGGAAGGGGAGGCTTGCTAACTCTGTTTGCTAGTCCGTTGTTATTCGGATGCTTATGGGGTAGTCACTGCCTGTGAAGGACTATTTGTCTCTGTGTCGGAGTTCCCCTGGGTTTAGTCACTTGAATCAGCTTATTTGGGTGCATCAGTGTCGCTGTTATCCTTATCATTGTCCCCATTATTCTTATTACCGTTATCCTTATCTCCTCGGCTACTGACACCATCATTACCATTACTATTATCGTTATCGTCTTTACTACTATCACTATTTCCATCACTGCTCGAGTCCTGTGAAACGAGCTTGGGCTTGACAGTGATGGCATTGATTACCTTAGAGTCATTTGAAGCTCTATCTTTCTCGACAGATGAAAGAGTTTTGGCTTCTTGTCTTTTCATAACTATTTCCTGATACTCGTCTTCATTGACTACCTGAGGCTTGATCGATATAACATCGACAGTCTTTCCAGTCTGGTTTTTCTTTTGGGTTGTATTTAATTCAACCTATTAATTATGCCTGAGTTGTAAATAATGGCGTGGCGGGGCAGACTGAATACTGATTGGATTTGCACTTGTAGTCGTGGTTGTCGTTGTAATCGTAGGATTCGAAACTATTGGATTAGTAGTGAATGGCGCAATTTAGTCACTGTCGGACACACTTGTTTGGCTGTTTGACTATGGAGCGATTTGGTTTTGATCCACAACTGTTACTGGAGTTCTTGAGCTTTATTGATTTTTAACTCCTTAATCTTCTGAAGCAACTTATGCTTTTGGCTGTTCAGGCTGTCGAATGACGGTTGCTGAATCTTGAGAGGCACTTGAAGGTTCTTATTGCTAAGAAGATACTTTAGTTGACTCCGAAACGGTTGCGAATTGTGAGGATACTGCTGTTGAATTGTGATATCCAGTTGTTGTTGAGTCTTGATATTGAGTCGAAATTGCGGGGTTTACAGTTTCAATCGATTTTAATTGAGTTGAGAGAGTAGTGCGATTCGACAGAATTGGCTATGCAGTTGGGTTCATATCAATGACAGGCGGCGATAATATGACGTGATTTGATTTCCCGTCTTCAGTTTTCACGTTCACGGTGCCATTGGAAGTACCATTTTGGAAATTCCCCGATCCCTAGTAGTTTATGTCTGCATTTTTATTCTGTTCGGGGTGCCCAGCAGCATCTTGTATTGCTTTCACGATAAAGAATGCCCCAACCAAGAGTCCTGCTAAAAGAAGCAG
Source organism: Brachycentrus maculatus (assembly GCF_059751285.1). Classification (NCBI taxonomy): domain Eukaryota; kingdom Metazoa; phylum Arthropoda; class Insecta; order Trichoptera; family Brachycentridae; genus Brachycentrus; species Brachycentrus maculatus. The sequence goes on from NW_028282779.1 coordinate 21,676, forward strand.
TCCTAGTAATCCCAAACAACAGGGATTGCAAAGGGATTTTTCTTTCTGGATGTATCCCTAGGATCTTTGAACCCTAGATCTTCTCGATTGATGCAGGGCCTGATTGTTATAGGGTTGTTCGTTCACATACTCATCCTCGACATGGATGACTCGCTTCTCAATTATAGGGTCTCTCACGACTGTGTCTCGCATCGGAGCTCTCATCGGTTATTGGTAGTGTGTTACAACTCGTCTCTCAGGCATGGGCGCAGCTGTATATGTAATAGGCCTTTGCGCAATCATCACAGGAGGTGCTTGGTTGATTACAGTCCCTAGAGGTATACTTCGATGAGAAAGTGTTGTGGGTTGTCCATAAGAAACTGCTGGCTGCGCATAAGAGGCCGCGGATTGAACATAAGAGGTCGTAGGCACAATATATGGAGTCGCATCGATAGTATGTCCTTGCAACGGCACTCTCGAGGCACGCAAAGAATTGTTTATTACAGGACCTCCGGGTATCACAGAAGATTGATTAGGATATGCGGAAGTTGCTGATACATAAGATCCACTCCTGAGGGGTTCACCGAACGGGGTTGGCTGAGGTGTTGACATACGATTAATGTGATATCTATTGTAATGAATTTGAAATATATAAATTTTATTCACTTTATTGATGCAAAGTGTTTGCTCATTAGGCAATATTCTTAACACAATTGCTTAAGTTATATGATTATTTCCTAATTTATTCACTGTCGATAATCTCCAAGAAGAATGAGATTTTATCATTAGCGTTCTTGGATATGAGTCTTGAATGAGCTCTAGCTTTCATCAATTAATCCTGATTCGAAAATAACAATTTGAGAATTGGAGTCCAAACACTTTATTCAAAGTCTGATATGGAAGTATTTTTGAATCTTCGGCCATAGTAAATGTTAGAATAAATGATGGAGAGACATTAAATTATAATTTGTGATAGACAGCCGGCGAGCATTCAATTTTAATGCAAATGTTAATGCGAACGTTAATGCTAGCCAATATAAATACCTAAATTATAATTATCAGTAACTAAATTCGCTCAATTTCGTCTAGAAACTAAGAACTCGGGCATCATTCCATTTACAAATTTGCTAAGGATACAATTTTTGGGGCAGTTTGCTCTGAATTGCTGTTAGATTGCTTATAGCCTGTTTTCAAACTGCAAAACCCACAGGGCCAGATTAACTTGCGCATAATATTTTATTTGGCATAATAGCTTATATTTCCGAGAACAAAATATTCTCTGTAATATGCAAAACTAAGAATGCGGGGTTGGGGTTGGGGTTGGGGTTGGGGTTGGGGTTGGGGTTGGGGTTGGGGTTGGGA